>NC_134835.1:94532488-94709274 GCF_004210375.1 Tachypleus tridentatus | reverse complement strand
TAATATCCAAAATGATATTAGGAAGAAAAATGAAAGTTTGCAAAATGGAGAAAGTAAATTAGTAAGAATGTAGCCCCAATGAATACATGAAGACCATGGAATCCTGTAACTACAAAAAATGTTGTTCTCTATGCTGATTCAGCTGATTCTATGAAGAGCTCAGGTAATTGTCACTCCTGATGATGAAAACATTGCAGTATTTAGAAGAGAAATTTGAAATAGATTGAATGGTAAAATTTCTGGAGAGGTCATGAGGTCCCTAACTTGATACTGGAGGATAATTGGATGGTTGAATAATAGTGGAGATGTTGTCACTAAATGCATTTAAAGAGGTATCAGAGGTGGTTCATCAAGAGAAGTGTTGTTGACAATAAAGACATTTGTAATTATATCAGAGGTTGTTCAACAATAGTGGTGGTGTTGTCAGTAATAACATTTGTAGTTGTATCACAAGTGTTTGAACAATAATGGTTTTGTTGTCAGTAAAGACATACGTGTATATACGTGTACCACAGCAGGTTAATTTTAATGGTGGTGTTGTCAGAAAAGATACTTATAGTTTTATCATAGATAATGGAATTATTGTCCTGTTGTTATTAGTGAAAACATTTATAGTTGTTTCACAGGTGATTGAAACAATCACCTGTGTCGTGGTGTTTTTGTCAGTAACGACATTGGTAGTTATATCACAAGTAGTTAAACAATAGTAGTGTTGTTGTTTATAAAGGCATATATAGTTGTACCACAGCTAGTTAATTTTAGTGGTGGTGTTGTCAGTAAAAAAATTTATAGTCCTATCACATGCAGTTGAATAGTAGTGGTGTTGATGTCAGTAAGGACATATATAGTTGTATCACAAATAGTTGAATAGTGGTAGTGTTTTGGTCATTAAAGACATATATAGTAGTAACATAGCTAGTAAATTTTAGTGGTGGTGTTGTCAGTAAAGACATTTATACTTGTATCACAGGTGGTTGAACAATAGTGGTACTGTAGTCAGTAAACACATATATAGTTCTATCACAGCTAATTAATTTTAGTGGTAGTATTATCAGTAAAGACTTTATACTTATATCACAAGTGGTTCGATAATAATGATTATGTAGTCACTAAACACATTTACAGATGTATCACAGGTAGTTGAAAAATAGTAATGTTGTTGTCAGTAAAGACATTTGTTGTTGTATCACAGGTGGCTCAATAATAGAGGTGTTGTTGTCACTAAAGACATTTATAGATGTATCACAGGTGGTTGAACAGTAGTAGTCTTGTCAATAAAGACATTTGTTATTGTATCATACGTGGTTCATTAAAAGTGGTGTGGTGGTCAGTAAAGACAATTATTGTTGTATCATAGGTGATTGAACAATAGTGGTGTTTTTGTCACTAAACACATTTCAGATGCATCATGAGTAGTTAAACAACAGTAGCATTGTTGTCAATAAAGACATTTCAGCTTTATAACAGGTAATTGAACAATATTGGTGTTGTTATCAGAAAAGACATTTATAGTTTTATCACAGGTAGTTGAATAAAAGTGGTGTTGTTATCACTAAAGACATTTACAAATGTATCACAGGTGGTTGAGTAAAAGTGGTATTGTTGTCAAAACAAATTTGTAACAATATCTCAGGTAGTTGAACAATAGTAGTTTTGTTGTCAATAAAGGCATTGTAGTTTTATCACACTTGGTTGAGTAAAGTAGCGTAGTTTTCAATAAAGGCATTTATATCTGTATCACAGTTAGTTGAATAATAGTGGTGGTGATTTCACTAAAGACATTTATAGTTGTATCACATGTGGTTGAACAATAGTGGTGGTGTTGTCAGTAAAGACATTTGTAGTTGTATCACAAGGGTTGAATAATAGTGGTGTTGTTGTCAGTAAACACAATTATAGTTGTATCACATGGTTGAATAATATTCTTATGTATTTCACTATGGACATTTTTATTTGCATCACAGGTGGTTGAGTAATAGTGGTGTTGTTTAAAATAAAGATATGTATGGTTGTATCACATTTAGTTGGATAATTGTGGTGATGTTGTCAGTAAAGACATTTATAGTTGTATCACAGATGGTTGATCAATAGTAGTGTTGTGGTCAATAAAGACATTTATGGTTGTATCACTTGTGGTTGAACAATAGTAGGCTTGTTGTAAGTAAAAACATTTATAGTTCTATCACAATTAGCTGAATAATAGTGGTGTTGTTGTCAATAGTGACATTTATAGTTGTATCACAGGTTATTGATCAATAGTAGAGTTGTTGTCAATAAAGACTATATAGTTGTATCACAGGTGGTTAGATAATAGTGGTGGTGTTGTCAGTAAACACACTTATACCTTCATCACAGGTGGTTTAATGATAGTGGTGGTGGTGTCAGTAAACACATTTACAGATGTATTACAGGTAGTTGAACAATACTAGTGTTTTTGTCAATAAAGACATTTGTTGTTCCATCGCAGGTGGTTGAATAATGGTGGTGGTGTTGTCAGTAAATGCATTTGTAGTTGTACCACAGTGGTTGAACAATAGTAGTGTTTTTACCAATAAAGACATTTGTAGTTGTAGTTGTTCAACAATAGCTGTGTGGTTGTACTATGTAATTGTGGTATCTCTTTGTATCACAATTGATAATTTTAAATGAGCATGAAATTATTATAATTATTTTTAAGTCATCGGGCATTTTCAGTTGTAGCATTTTGGTTTGTGGTATTTTCCCAGATAACTGTATAAGACAGTGGATGGTTCATTTGTATCATGCATGACAAGACTTTATGGGGGGACTTTATCATTTTGACATTAAAATTTCAAAGTAGGTTTTGAATAAACAATAAAATAGATTAAAGAACTTTTACCATATAGGTATTCTAAAGAGCAATACCATTTGATAATACTTAAAACCAAAACACAGTTTAAACTTAAGTGTTAGTTTATAATAAAGTTTTTACTGAATTTGCTTATTTCATCCAGTTTTGTTTTGTCTAAAATAGGTTGTAAAGCAAAAGAAGCACAGTAAACAGTCTTAAAAACAAACTTGAAACTGAAGTAAATGAATCTTTGTCCAAAACCAATGATACCATCATATATGTTCAAGAAACATGCCAAAAACTGGGTGTTAAAATGCTTGCCAAAAGGTAGGTTTTTCCACTAAAGCCAACTGTGTGTGTTGGATGTGTGAATATTAAAGGTTTACAAGTGTTTAGAATGTGGAAATGCAAAATGAAATTTTTAAAAACAAATGTGATCAGTTACTGGATAACTTTGTTCCTTTTTTTTCTCTTAAAATTAACAGCAATTTCTGTCTTACCTCTATTATTCATTTAAACTATTTACTGTGATTAAGATTTAATTATCAAACTTTACAAAATATTTGGAGGTTCTTTGTTTTTACTAGATATTTCTAGATTACTTCAACATGTGAATTAATGTATATGTGAGATAAGGTTAACAGGGCAGTTTTTGTTTAATACTACTTACAAAACAAAATGTGATTTATCTAAGTGAGTTAAGTATTTTAGGATGGTATAAATTGAAATGTTTGTATTAAGAAATGGTTATGCTTTATGATGGAGTCAGACTATTTCTTTTACAAAATGTGATATATTATGAAGTGGGTGGATTGAGGTAAAATGAACATGTATAATGTATAAAAGATAAACTACATTTCATATATACACTTGTACACTAATCGTTTTGCAGTTACAATAAATTCCAGTTAAAAAGAAATAATTCCTTGGAATTTCTGGTCACTTGAAGGCTAGATGGTGTAAAGCTAAAGGGAGGCAGAGTTCACATTCATCTCTTCCTTAGTTCAAACTTGATAGAAAGAAGCTGTAAGTCTACATATTAGGTTTGAATGTTACAAAATATACTAATTTAATGTTCAGCAATTGAAAAGACTAAAGTAACTTGTCATGTTTTAAAAAATCATAGATGTGTACAGTACTGCTGTATTCCTGGCAGTGCATAGATTTTACAAGATTAAATACACAAATCATACCTTAAGCCAATATCTTTTCATAGTAAAGTTACATGTTAATGTTGAATATTTGTCATAGCAGATCAGATTTTTTATAATAAAATGTAACAAGCCTAAAACATCGAAACAATGAATATATAAAGAAATGATTACTAGATTTATAAGAGTATTATTTATTGTAAATATATCTTAATATCGTAATTTTCAACAAAATATTTCACTGATTAAACACTGTCATACTAATTTTGCTGTTTACTCCAGATTATTTGTTAAGGCAATGGTACAGTGAAATAGAAAGTTAATAGAAAAAAACCTTGATATAGTGAATTCTCTATTTTAAAAAAGCACTAAGATAATAAATTAACAGGATGTTAGATAAACACTGAATGTGTAAAGTATTAAAGTATTTGAAAAGGCTGAGATAGTATCATAAAACCTCGTAATTGTGCTAACACATTATTAAATTATCAAACAATGGTTTGTAGGAACAATGATATTTATTGTAGAAAATACATTTTTCAACAGTGCCTTGGTTTAAGAATGTAAATTAAAAAGATTGTGAAACACTAAAGTAACAACTGTTAGAATGCAGTGAAGTAATAATTATCAAAATGTTAAAAAGTGCAGAAAATGGCCATTATTCCCTTCAAACTTTGCTTTTGTGACCTGGATAATGAAATTTAGAAATTAACCTATTTTCTATGTAAAAACGGGCAAATTTGCACATTTTCATTTACATAAGGTCTGAATAAAACAATACATGAATCAAGATTTACATGTATTTATACTAAAGTCATACAAAAATGTTTAGAAGTGAGTAGTTTTTCGAGATTTGCGACTGTAGTGTAAATGACTTTCACGTATCAGCCCCCAAATATAATCTTGGCATTCAACTTTGTTAGACCAAGATCTCTGATCAAGTCATTAAGGTCCCTCTGGTTGGGGTAGTATGAGCTTCTCTCACCAGCTGCACCTCTGAAATTGTAATCTGGATCTTCAAAGTCTACCTCCTCTTCTGATTTGCTGCTCTCTTCTGAGGGTGGCTGCTTTTCTCTGGCAGAGCGGGTTCAGGGAACACAGAACAGTGTGGTACTGGGGCGATGGATGATAGAAGGTCTGGATACATTCTTGCCAGCCCGACGTTTAAAAGGGTCCACCATGCAGAAGTAGCAATTGCTTGTTGAGTGGTCAGTGGGTTCATACCAAATTCTTGGAAGAGTGAACTTCATGGCTCTCTTTTCCCCTCTGTACCATCCTGCAAAAGAGCAAAATAAAATTATTATGAAGAATAAATTTATTTCATCCACAACTAATGTGTAAGAGGTTGATGCAAAATATTTTATATGTGATATTTTTTCTATACTATTGGAAATTTAAAAAAATAATAAATTAAAAGATATTTAAATTTTAAAAGGTCTAAAATTTGTATAATATAAAATCTTACTATTCAAGCATGCAAAAAATGTCCATCTTACCTTCAAGAGGTTTTTTGCAGTGCTAGCAAGTAAAATGAGATGCCCAGAGTTTGTTTCAATCCCCGACAGGCATGCCGAAATATGCCTTGTAGACTTCACACATTTTAGCAGATGCTGTCACAGAGTACTTTTTTGCTCTTGTCTTGATATGTTCTAGCTGCCTAAGTGAACACATAGACCTATCTGATTTTATCAGAGATGGCATCAAGAAGCTGGAAACATTTTCCAAACACATTCTGTTTTGTATGTGGCCAGTTTAACTAAAGAAGCTTCTAGTACATTTTATCTATCTATTTTATAAATGTAATGCAATAAACATCATCATATTTAATAATCAAGTGGGCCCAGCATGGTCAGGTGGGTTAAGACGTTCGACTCATAATGTGAAGGTCGCTGGTTCGAATTCCCATCACACCAAACATGCTCGCCCTTTCAGCCGTGGGATCATTATAATGTGACAGTCAATCCCACTATTCGTTGGTAAAAGAGTAGCCCAGGATTTGGCGGTGGATGGTGATGACTAGCTGCCTTCCCTCTAGTCTTGCACTGGTTAGTGCAGATAGCTTTGTGCAAAATTCTAAAACAAACAAACAATCTCTAATCAAAGCATGTCCCAATTAACACATACTATTTAATTTTCAGCAATAGACATAAATTAACTCTGAAAGGTCTTAACCATTTCATCTTTGTTTTTATTAAATGTTTGTATAATTTCAATAAATTTGTGCATGATGTCAATACGAAGTAATGTTGCCAGTTTCAATATCATCTAAGTAAGTAAAGAATTTATAATATCACTTAAAAACGTTTGTAATATTGACTTAAAATCAAAACTGCTCTTCTAAATTACAAGAAGAATTGACATGTGTGGAACTTTCTTTTGTAAATAGATATTGAATATGGTTACACTTATGGGTCTGGGTATGACTTACAATTTGGAGCACTGGATTGAAGATTGAAATGTTCAGCATTCGAGAATGTAATAAGTGTGACAGTCAATTCTACTGTTTTTTTACAGTAACCGCATTGACGAAGGTATTTTATATGATCATAACTTCTAAATGTGAGTCTTAGATATTTCTGAGCTGAAGCAATCTTTAGTCAGACCACTAGCAATAACTTGTTCCAGACTGAATTATTCATAGGTTTCGAATATGGATCCTATCATAGGGTAGACATTTTCAGAAACAAACAATCACATGAATGATTATCTGACAAGCAATTTAAAAATTGCAAAAATAAGTAAGATTTAGGGATGTCAATGCCAAAAATTACAAAACAGGGTATAGATAAATGCACCAAACCATACAAAAATCACAACATAAGAAGCCAGTAAGTATTGAGTCATTCTTACAAGCTTATGGTTATCAACCACTGTTACAGCATTATTCAGTTTAAATACTTTTATTCAAATCTGAATTCATGCAAATAGTAGGTATTCAACATTTAATTATAGATAAAAGTTATTCTTGGAGAGATTTGATTTTTTATGTAGTAATGTTTATATGTTTTTGCATATTCATCCATACCTTATATCTGTACTTTATTGGCATTGCCATTCTTGCATCATGCTTGATTTTTGCAAAAAAAATATTTTATTACTTCTTTCACCTCTTAAACAATGTCGTTGAAATAGGTTGATATGTATAGGTTTCAATATGTATATTGTTACTATCATATCAATTGTGTCAGTTTCTTCAATTTTGGATTACATGGACTAGTTCCTCCTGTAGTGGTAGTACAAGTACCCTGTAGCATTGTACCAACGGTAAGGGGATATTTATAGAATCTTCTACCTTCACACCAACTTATCGACTCCATGACATCACATCTATTAATAGAGAAGATATCATTCAGATCTCAGTATAATATTACTCAGCCACACTGAAAATTTGAAGTAAAGTAAACTACTATACGTTGTAGTGTTTTGATTACTAAGAAACTGGTGTTTTTAAACTCATACATCAAAAGCATGTACACAGATCAGTCAGTTGCATAAATACCTTTATATATTAGGTATTAATTGAGATTATACTTTATTTATTTATTTTTTAGGAATTATTTTAGCAGAAATCATGTTTTTCGATGAAATGTCACAAATGGTTGCTATCTAGCAACCAGAAAGTAAACTGCTATTCATGAAACATGGAAATAATATGTGCTTATAAAATACACTCACTGATAAGTAGTAGTTTTCATTTTTTTATTATTTTCCTCCCTCCCCCAACAAAGTACGTGTGGTAGAAGAACAGAATAATATTACTGTTGTACAATCTGTTAAATATTTAATAATGGCAATTAAGCATTCAAATAAGGCTATGACTTAACTTTAGCAGTCACTTGTAAGCATTATAGAGTAATGAACTGAATGCAGCAGTCAGTTGTTTCTCAGCCCATCCCAAGAAGAGTTTGTAAATTTCTTCAATAAAAATCACATTTGTTAATAGTTAGTTTTAATTGTGAGTGACAGGCAAATCACATAGTTTCTATGATCGCTCTGCCTTAGATGATCAGTTGAGTACTTTTGCTGTTAGTTGTGTTTTTGGCCCTTATCCCAGTAACACTTAGTAAAGTTGGATCTTCTTAGTGAATTGCTAAGTATCTTAGCAGAACTGTCCTAAGTGATATGTCTTACTTAATAATTACTACATCATGAATAAAGAACTGCTCACAGTTTTAGTATTTGTTGAACACTTATGATCCTTTATGTGGAATACAGTTTACTGTCAAAGAAGACTATGAGTCTTTTAAGTGGCTAATGAATATTAAGAAACTGGAAGGAATGAATGCATAATGAATAACCATGGCTTCAAAAATAATTTATTATATGAAACATAGTCTGGGTAAGCAACGTAAAAATAAAGATGGATTCTCTCATAAAGAATGACACTGTACTAATTTGCAAGATTTTGTAGAACATGACTGTAAGTCTTAGTAAAAATTAAAGTCAGCTCACTGACTTTAAAGTTTATGGCAGGAAGATTGTTGCAAACAAACTATTCTCAAAGCTCACTAACAAATGCTTTCAAAAATGTGATTAAAGGACCTTGATCTAGATTGTGTGCTATCTGCTATGAAATACTCAAAGTTTCGACCAACCAAGTAAAGTGAGCATAGAAAGTTCTTGTTAATAATGGCATGAAAGCTTGTAACTTTGGTCAAGTATATGAGCAGTCAGAAGCAAGAAAATGAAACTTTGCCACAAGGGACGTACTCCCAAAGTGTCGAAGTTCAAAAGAAACTAATCACTTCTCTACTACACTGGATTGCCACCCATATAACCAGATCTCTTTTAGAGACAAAAAAAAGGTGGCCTCTCAAATCTAGTTGAACTGACATTAATTCCCCTAATCATTCACTTGATTGATAACACAACAAAAAAAAACAAAAAAGGGTTCAAATTAGTGGTTGTCGATCAAAAATCGCGGTCTAAAAATATTTTCTTGGTTGTAAGGTTTATGCTGATCTTTGTTGATTTTAAGCTATGTATAAAGATGTTTACTGTAATACGCTATCTGCATATTGCTATCTAAAAACTTCATTTGAGTCCAAGTTTTTATATTTAATTATAGAATTTTGAAAGAAGTAAAAGTTGCAAGGTCGCTCAGAGGGTATCCTGAATTAATTTACTAGCGAAACTTCAAATTCTACTTCGTAACTTTTGATAGACTGGCAACATAAAGTTAGTGTTTAATTTAGAAATAATCAGCATCCTGTTTTTACACCGTTCGAATCTCTGTTGGTGTTTGGGTAAGAAAAGTTCATACCCTGGAGGGTCAGGTTCTCTATGATCTCTTCCTCCTCCCCGTACTTATGTTCTTGACGGATTGGTATTTATAATTGTAGAACTGAATATTATTTTGATCCTTTTCAGGGCAATGTACACGTATTGTAGCTCATATATAGTGATTATTTTATTCTATCAGCAGAATGTCAAGTTCGTTGGTGGCATTTTTTTTATTGTTTAATACATATATATATATATATGTATATATATTTTTATTATTTTTTATTATTTAATATATATATTTTTTAGTTATTTTTATATTTAAAATATAAGTTAACTGCGGAGAGATATTTAGGACTAGCTTCATCATGTATGAGGTACCTGTCTAGTTCGCATAGTAATTCATTTTTCATCCAATTCTTATTAAAGTACATTATTGTACTATGTTGGAGTCGATCTGGTATGGTTGGTATGTTCGAGTATTAGTGAATGAACTGAGATGATATAGTTCTTGGAACTCTGTATGCAGTTGTGAGGAGTGTGTTTTAGATTGTTTGTAGTTTGGTTTTAATTATTTTATTGCTTACAGTTATCCATGCTGGATAACTATTACATAATCTATTACAGGTCTAATATATGTTTTATAGATTTTTAGTATGTTATCTGTAGATGCTCCACTGTTTTTACCAGTTAGACTCCTAGTATAGTTAGTTCTTCGCCAGACTTTATTTTTAATTTCGTTCACATGATGGATCCAAGTTAGTTTTGAATCATAGGTCAGACCTAAAAATTTTGCCAATGGGGCAATCTGGAGTAGTGTGCCAGTCATATATAATTCTGGCTGTTGTTTTTTGTGTTTTGTCAATTTCGTAAAGACTACGAGTTGTGTTTTTGCTGTGTTTATTTTTATTCTATATTTTTGACAGTATTCACTTATTCTATTTAGTTGCGGTTGTATGTTAGTGGCTACTATCATGGGTGTTGCGGCACTTTTCCAGACTGCCACATCATCTGCGAACTGTGAAGAGAATCCATGATTCGGATCCCTCAGTGGCATATTGTTTACATACATGATGAAGAGTATATGGCTAACCACCCCTCCCTGAGGGACACCAGCTTCAAGAGTAAAGTATTCAGAAAATGTTCCTTCAACATTTACTCTACACTTTCTATTTTCCAAAAAGTTAGATAACCAACGAATAATTCCTCGCGGTAGTTCCATTTCATTCATTCAGAACCTTAGATCATCGTGCCATACAGTGTCGAATACTTTCTTGATATCAAGGAAGCAAGCGACAGTACATTCTTTTTTATTGAAGCTATTTATTATGGTTTCGGTTAATCTGATTAGGTGGTCTTTCGTTTGTCTAAATTTCCTTAATCCATTTTGTTCTTTTGGTAATTTTGATGTTATCTCCAAGAATGTGGAGAGTCTATTACTGATTATTATTTCAAGAATTTTGCCTACATAGCTGGTCAGGCTGATTGGTCAGTAGCTATTAGGTTTATTTTCTGGCTTTCCTTTCTTATGGAACATTAATATATTTGCAAGCTTCCAAGAAACTGGGATGTATTCTGAGGATAGAGATAGGTTAAAAAATGAATTTAAGTGGTCAAACAATTTCGGAGTGCCTTTTTTTTAAAGGATAACTTGTATTTCATCTTCACCTGGTGCTTTGTTTTATGTGTTTTTTATTGCTTCGAGTAGTTCTTGAAGGGATATTTCATTTGTTACTAACGTGCTTGTATAATCTGTGTCGGAACTTGTATCAGTTATGTTTATTGGAAAAATTGGTTCAAATTGATGTTTATTGTTTAATGTAATTAGTGACTTTATTGTAGAAATATGTATCCATATCTGGATCAGTGTGAGTTTTAAAAGTATTTCGAAGTTGATCTTTGAAAGCTTCGGCTATTTCTTTATTTGTGTGTGGTATAGTATTATTATGTTCACTTACATTTCATGTATAGCCTTTAGACGTACCGCGTCACAGTTGAGTGTGTCAAAGATTGGAAGTAGCTCTGTAATTGAAAGTTTTATGAGAATTCATTTTTCTCAAACTTATTTCATAATATATATTGGTATAGTAAAATGTTGAGAATACAAAATATTTACCAAATTAATGTTAAACATGCATATTATTAATTTTATTAAACATAATCCCATTGGTTCTCGTATTAGTTTCGCTAACATTATATTACTACAGATCCGTCAATATTCAAGATTTATCTACTTTCAAATATAGGTTTTATTAAACAAAAAACGTAATTTAGATTCAGGTTTATTAAAGTAATTTACATGATCAGAATAATAAAATATGATAATTAGGCTTTCCAGTAATGGTATTTCTTGAATTACAAAATAAAATAATTAAATACTGAAATAAAAACACATAAATAGAACATAAAATTATAACTATTTTCTATCATTTCGGGACTCACGAAAACAGTCTTTTTCGAGTTTATTGATCAATTTTTGTCAACATTTCCTAGTTATGAAAATTTAAAATTATAAAGCAAAGTATATAAGAAATACCGGCTCACCTCCGAAGCTGTACTAGAAACGTATTTTAGTAATTTTTTCTAATTTCATGGCATCTCCTGCACAAATTCAAATATTTTGTTGCTACCGCTAAGGAAGCATAAAATAAAATATAATCTCATAATTTATCCACGAAATGTTGTCATTGTTTCCTCCAATTTCAAATTTCTTTCATGTATTGTATAAGAGACGTGAAACAGAACAGGAATTTGTGAAGCGTGACAAATAAATTACCATAATAGGAAACTCTTGTACCTGAAAATTTATGTAAACAGTTACTGCTGTAAGTGTGAAATTATACCGCATTTATATAACTTTATTTTGTCTAAAATGCTAAAAGTATAAAAATAACATTTGAGTTCACATATTAAATCAAAGTTTGAGTGAAAACTCAGATACTTTAAATAAACTTTGAATAAGCCTACAGATGGCGTTGACCAAAAGCTTAAATGTAAAATTAGAGAAAATAGAAAAGGTATACAAAGGGCCCCAATTATTGGTTATGCTATAAAGTCCGCAAAACACTTTTAGACTATATCTTCATTTAATTTAAAAAAAGAATAGTTTTGGGTTTTTCATATAGATGTTTGATATTATAAGAATGAGAGAAATAATAATTTGAGTATTTATTAATATATCTTATTTTATAAAATTAATAAATATTCGCCGTTACTTCACTAATGTTTTTACACTTATACTGCGAGCTAAAAACGACTGCTACTACGATTCTGCCTTTTTATGAACTCGTTGCTGTCCTAATTTAGAGTTTTCTTTTTAACAAGTTCAAAAGCAAAAGAAAGGGAGGCCGGCGAGGACGTTTGCGCCAGGGACTGTGCTGGCTCTCGATGTTCCTGTTTGTTTGTTACCGTATGCCAACAACACCTGTGACGGTATATACTGTAAAATGAAATATAATTCTTTAAAATTGGTATTTATCTCTAATATTCTCTCAGCGTTAAGATTCGAAAAGACTGATTTGGAGTTGGTCAATATTACAATTTATTTCATGGGAACAGCTCTTAAGTCTCTGTTCAATATGCTTTTTGTTCAAAACGCCAAACTTGTCTATTGAGATGAACGGTAAAATATATGCTCGAAATGCTTTTTTTATATATATCAGGTAATCGTTGCCTTGGTAGATGGGTATAAAGTAATTGAACATGCACATTAGGAAGAGATGTTTGAATTATTTATAATAATTTTCTAGGTTAATACAGTCGACAAGGAACGTATATGTGAATGCCCACTTATATAGTGGCGATTGATTCTGTCCATTGTTTGGATAATAATGTTGATTTTATACGAAATAACCTCACTTTTTGTTATGTGAATAAAAAAATACTCTATACTTCAAAAACACACCATAATAATAGCACGCAGGTCAAACCATCTAACCAATTACATACTTCAAATACGTTATTAGTAAGTTTAATAGATTATTGTATAATAATACAGTATTTATTCGTTTGTGTTTTTGTAATTATTGAGTTATTACCGTTTTTCCATTCGTGGAGTTGGAGAGAATTAAATGCAATTACAACAAAAATTTGTTCGTTTGTTTATTATTAACCATAAAGCTGCACGATGTGTGTTGTACCCACTAAGAAACCTGGTTTTAACGTTATAATTCTTCAGTTATCAATGACCCACTGGAGAACTACAACAAAAAGTTATCTTCAAAAACAAAAATTAAATCATTGGAAAAGTCACACTGTCAGATCTATTCAGGAAATCAGACATATGGAAAGTGTAGTGTATGGATGACTAAATACTTAAGTTAGACTACTACTTTACATTTATTTTTGAGCACTCCACTCTTCTGGGTGCAGTGATCAGAAGTAAATTAATCTATAACTATTACCTAAGTAGTGTTCAGTAATACGTGGTTTGTTTATTTGTGTTTCCACGGCTAACGATATCCAATCATTAGTGTCATAAGCCCTTAGTATTACCGCTGAGCTACTATGAAGTTTAACAGACAAAATATTGAGTGCTATGCTGTTAAAACATATTAAAGCAAATCAGTGTTATCCTGTATTAAATACATTTATATAAATTAGTTGCTATTTGCTGGATGGTTACTTTTCAGTACTTTCATATTCATGACATTGAGTAGTGTAAATATAAAGATGAAAACCCATCAGTTTTATGGTTGACAATACAAGTTAAGTATTCGATAATCGAATAGTCATACACTATCATTATAGTAAAATGATGGTGGTCATAAATATATCAGTTTCATGAGATAACAAATATCATGTCTGATTGAATCCCTGTACAGATGCCAACAGAATTCTGATCTTTAACTCTGAACTTTCATTATTTTTCATCTAAACTTAAATAGAGCAGAGGTTTGTATATGATAGCTACTTATCGCGCCTCTACAGTTACGTCTGATGTACTGTAACTATCATCAGTATGAAATACACACTGATTTACACACATTCATTGAATGTATACCTTATTTCACTCAGCATTCATTTTAACGATATTTAAATACTTCGGTTTGGTTTGAATTTTACGTAAAGGTACATGAGACCTATCTGTGCTAGACAAATTTTGATAGTGTTTTACAAGACTGTTATTACAGTACAAATTACCAATCGTGAAACCAACAAACAAGACACAGCCAATTTAAATAATAATTATTCATAAATGTATTCAATCACAATAAGAATTTCATAGTGACAATATTTACACAATTATCAATCTAATAATATTTTTAGAATTATGAACAATACTCACACAATCACATATACTAAAAATTAATTGAACCAGTCAAAATCAAGAATTTATTAATGCAATATGCTTTAACAAGTACAATTTCATCTTCATATACAATGTCTGCTCTTTTTTTTTTTTAACCGTCACACACAATACAACGTTTTCTAAAAGTCCGAGAGCGTGATGTTGGTTAAGTCTCTGCAGAAAGTGCTAACTTCACGCCAATCTCAGCAACAATTACATACTATTACAGAACTGTAGAAACTTCTAGACTGTAAAAACTTTCGCATGCAAATGTCATCACATTCTCTCTGGAAAGTTCTATTACAGTAAGTTCGCTGACCTTTAATCTGCATTCCAGAATGTTTCAACACTCTATAGATTTCCAAGTCTAAGTCAAGAACGTTCCAGAACATTCAATAAATTTTATGTTGTTCAAGAATATTCGATAAAAAAGCAGTCATATTTCTTTTGCTGAGGATTCTTACAATATTTATTTGTCTTTTAAATCCTGACTAAGTATTAAGTTCAGTATTAAAAACAGTAAGGTTTTTATCTAACTATTACAGTATCTTTATTTATTACACTATGTAACACAAAATTTGTTCCTGGATAGTATGTGTTATTTCTTAATTGCTTATGTTGTAAAATTATAGAAAATGGCTGTTATTCCCTTTAAACTTTGCTTTTGTGACCTGGATAATGAAATTTAGAAATTAACCTATTTTCTATGTAAAAACGGGCAAATTTGCACATTTTCATTTACATAAGGTCTGAATAAAACAATATATGAATCAAGATTTACATGTATTTATACTAAAGTTATACAAAAATGTTTAGAAGTGAGTAGTTTTTCGAGATTTGCGACTGTAATATAAATCACTTTCACGTATCAGTCCCCAAATATAGTCTTCCATTGTGTTTTCGTTATATGCTCCCAGATTACAAAAGCAAAGTTTGAAGAGAAAAATAGGTCTTTCCCATTTACTTTAGGTATAAGCAATTGGGAAATAACACTTTCTGCCCAGGAACAAAAAAAGTAAAAATTTTGTGACATACTCGTAGTGTTATTAATACTACTTCGTAGCACTGGTCATCATGATTTGCTTAACGTACAGAATAAACGTTGTTGTTGTTTTTTTACCAAATGACTTTAGTTCTAGAATCATTCGACATTAGCAAAGAAAACTACACGTAGTTGAGAGCATATCTTTTAGGATAGCCACGATAAATCAACCAACGAGTGCATATCAGAACGGCTGGTATGGGTATTAATACTTCTATTAATAAGCATTTATTGTTAATACCCACCCCACACCAGACGTTCTGATATACATTTTTTTTTTTATTTCAAGTGGGTTTCTGTTTATATGCTACGTCGAATTATTGATTAATTTTTGGAATTACGCACAAAGCTACACAGTGGGCTATCTGTGCTCTGCCCACCATGGATATTGAAACCCAGATTCTAGCAGTGTGAGCCTGTAGACATACCGCTATGCCACTCGGGGAGTTATGTCGAATTAGGATAGTAGTCACGACGATTTCTATTCATGACCGCATCTCTTATACTTCTCTCAGTGCAGTGTATTTGCATAAGTCGACAATACAATAAACACATAAATTTATTTTAGTTTCATAGGAAGCTAAATTAAGTCTGAAGCCAATTATATGAAAACAAAACTAATTCATTTTACTGACTCAGTGTTATGAAGTAAGGGCCATCGGTTGGAGGTGAGAGAAAGTAACCGACTTCTGGTTAGTCTGTAATGGATTAGGGGATTATTGTACCTTAATGTTTTATGTTTTCTCATTCAAAAGTTCACTAGAAAATTATTGGAGTGAACGGCCTCTTTATTGCTCAATCACTGTGGAGTTTACGGAGCCCCCTATAATTATTAAACATTATAATTCGATGTACGGAAAACAGGTGTGCAAGGTCGAAAAGTGTGTGTGTTTTCTTATAGCAAAACCACATCGGGCTTGCTTCCGAGTCCACCGAAGGGAATCGAACCCCTAATTTTAGCGTTATAAATCCGTAGACTTTCCGCTGTACCAGCGGGGGACAGGTCGAAAAGAAGTGAACCGATTCGGCGTGGGTTTAAGAAAGGACATAAGTTTCCGAAGCTTCTACCTTGAAAAATGAATCCTGTCACAAACGACTTGTTACCTTGATACTGTTTTACAATCCTTTCAGATGAGATAAACAAATTTCTGTTTAAAGGAAATACATTTTTCGAATTCTTACAGGACAATTCTGTACTTTCCCATGATACATTTAATAAAAAAATCATTTATAAATTTTATATTAAAAATAAGCATTCTACTTCTTTAAAATAAATGACATTTATGTTAGAAATACAGTTACGACAGAAAGTGTTCGTACCCCTGTGTCCCGAGTGGTTTTTTACTCATAGCTTAAAAAGTATCACGATTAAGCTAATAGAAGTATGGTATATTGTAAATATTACACTAACACACATCTACATAAATTTATATGTAAATCAAACGACAAATAAACTTTATAAACAAATAACCAAAAATAGGAGGAGCAGAAAGTTTTCGTATAGTTAAGAACGTGAGAAAAACTGATATTCCCGTAAAAATTTTGTTTAGTTTGGCGAATAAACTACATTTTACCATTTCAGAACCAGACACTGGCTTCATAATTATTGGAATTTAGCCAGCAAAAAATGTACTTCCGACAAGTTAGTGCCGTCTCCGTCATTATATGCTCGGTCATCATAGCGAACAAGAAACAACTGTCTAGTGATTTAAATAGCCGAATTATTATAAAATACAAGTCTCGTGTGTCTCTTTCCAGTATTATTACACAACTTAATGTGCCCAAATGTACTGTTCAAAGCATAATTGCCAAGTTTAAGCTTACAGGATCAACTGCTAACCTCCCTCGTTCCGGACGCCCCATCAAAATTCCAGAGAGAACCAAGAGGAAGGTTCTCAGAGAAGTTAGTAGGAACCCTCGTTTAACACGTAATGACATACAGAAACTGGTAAGGGAAACTGGGGTTAAAGTAAGCACCTCTGTAGTTACGAACATGTTACGCTTTTCTTGGTTCAAAGCATGCCATCCTCGTAGAACTTCATATTTAAAGCCTGGTCATTTAGAAGCACGATTGAGGTATGCAAGAAAGCATGTAAATAAACCATTTATCTATTGGAAGAATATTCTTTGGTCAGACGAGACTAAAATCGAGCTTTTCGGCCACAATGATGTTCGCTATATTTTCCGTGAGAATGGGGAACGAAATCTTCCAACGAACACCGTCCTTACAGTTAAACACGGAGGTGGCTCGATCATGCTATAGGGTTCCTTTAGCTCTTCTGGTGTAGGCAGCCTTCACCGCGTCAACGGAATCATGAAAAAAGAAGAGTACGTTGATGTATTAGGCACTTATATCAAGAATGATGCTCGGAACTTGCGGTTTGGGCGTCGTTGGATCTTCCAGCACGACAATGACCCTAAGCACACATCGAAATATGTGCAATCCTGGTTGCAGAGGAGCCATATAAGCGTTCTGGAGTGACCATCGCAGTTACCCGATCTCAACCCAATTGAAAACGTATGGCATGAGTTGAAGACCAGGGTTCATCAGCGTCACCCGAAACTTGCAAGAGTTGGAGGCCTTCTATAAAGAAGAATGGAAGAAATACCCAGTCGAGTACTGTCAAACGATCATGAGGAGAGATTGCGTCAAGTAATTCACCTGAAATGCTACACAACTAACCATTAAAGTAGACGCAGGGCTACGAACACTTTCTATCGTAACTATACTAGACATTTCCATAAATGTTTCACAACTAAGTTTCTTAATCATATTTCAAATCGACATTCAGTTACAAGCATTGCAAGTATTTCCACATTTAACAGAATTGTGATGCAACCTGACAATAACTGAACAAGTTAGATATATGATTTATCTTCCTAGCAGACTGATATGTGATCGACGTGGCAACATAATTTATGCGTCACCTTTGAGGTAATCACCCCCTTTTGATAGTCGGATAAATATATGCTCTTTTTATTGCAGGCGAATCACGATATGATCACATTTTTGCAGTTACAAAACACAAGTAACCGCTTTATGCTTTACTTAGTGACTTAATTTTGCAAAAACAAATAAATTATGTATTGTAGAAATAAATGTGTGTAGCGGGTGAGATGAGGGTTTTAATAAAACAGCTTAATATATATACATACACCATACTTGAATTCTCTTCTTGTATTTCCAAATTTACATCTCGCACAGTTACCTGTATATACTTCTCATTTAGTTATGGTCCTAACTTCCCTAATTTTCTTCCGTAGGTCCATTTTCTTTACACTCTATATTAAACTATTGTACAAAGTACCTAATATGTTATTTTTAATGTTACTTGGAAAGACTATCTTCAATCGATTCCTTCCTACTTTCCTATGCGTTAGCAACAATATAATAAAGCTACTTGATGATTCAAGGTTTTATTCTACACTAATGTTTGTGGTACTGGTGTACTATCCTTGAAATGTAAATATGTTTTTCATAGCTCAAATTCTTGATAGTAGTCCTGGCAGTTTGTTTTAATTATGCTTTATCATGGTCAGCAGACTTTGTTTTTCTTGAATAAATCTTCCGTGGTTCTTCTAAACCAGGGGTGTGCAACAGGCGGCCCGCGGACCACAACCCGGCCCGCCAAGCCATTTAGTGTGGCCCTAGTTGTTGTAATCTAACCATGTGGCCTGATCTGTAATCCAACGCAAATGGAATATTTTTAAAAGCATCGATCCTACGGGATTCCCAGGCTTCGACTCGACAAACTTCTAAAATTATCTTTGCTAGAGAGGAGCAGGCCGAATTCGATTAAACGTCAGAATGTGGACTTCTTGAGCAATGAGAACTGGCTGAATGACTTAGCATTCCTCACAGACATTACACAGCATCTGTCTGATTTAAACTTAAATCTACAAGGGAAAAGTCAACTTGTGAATAAGTTGTTTGAGCATATTTGTGCTTTTGAGAAGAAATTGGAACTTTTCCAAGTTCAGTTGAGAAGAGCCATATTGACCCATTTTACATGTCTTGCAACCAGGAAACTGGAATTTCCTAATCTGGATTGCACCAAATATGGAACCAGTGTACAAAAGCTGCGTGATGAGTTTGCAAACAGATTTCCAGATTTCAGACAAACTGAAATTAGACTGAAATTGTTCGCTCAACCTTTTGATTTGGCAGTGGAAGACAGTCCTGATGATTGCCAAATGGAACTCATTGAACTGCAGGCTGACATGGACACTAAAAGGAAATTCTCTGAAAACAGTTTGCTAGACTTTTACAAACTCTGTGTACGTGAAAAGTTTCCCAATTTGTCCCGTCATGCACAAAGAATTGCCTCCCTTTTTGGTAGCACCTACTGCTGTGAGCAATTTTTCTCCAAAATGAAGCTCAACAAAACCAAATGTAGAAGTCAGCTGACTGATGAACATTTGACCAGTCAGTTAAGAGTGGCAACCACTTCTGTCAAAGCTGATATTGACAAGCTCTGCAAGGACTCTAAATTTCAAGTGTCGCACTAAAATGATCACTCATGCAAAAATATAAAATATTATTGCTTGCATTTTGAGAATTTTTTTTTAATTTATTGTGCATGTACACGAATAAGCTTGTTTTTTAAGTGGCCCCGCTTGATTGATGAAGTTGGTTATATGGCCCACCGACGAAAAATGTTGCACACCCCTGTTCTAAACAGTTTGCCCCCAGTAGCACAGCGGGTTTTCGATACTCGTGGTGAGCTAACCACAGATAGCCCATTGTGTAGTTTTGTGCTTAATTTTGAAAAACAAACAATCTAAACAGTTCATCTCCTTTTTCCTTGCAACTGGTTGTTTTGTGGTTATATTAATGACTAGACTATGGTCTAGAAGAGACGTCTGTATTTTAAGATACTTTTTCTTTCATTTTAACTGAACGAGCGATTTTGTGATTTTTAAACTGCTGTACTGTGGAACACAGCGATTCGGCTGGTTGCCCCTACCACAGGTGTGACCTTAACAGAGGGTGAGAGTTCTGATAAACTCATACAAATTTGTTGTTAAGCAGATTTCTCATGAGATAGCGTAGTCGGAATAAACCAAAATTTAACATTATGAATTATATATATTATGCAAGACTGCAGTATGGTTTAAACTAGCCTTTCAAATATCAAAGCCACCAAATGTGACTGTGAAAGCTTGCCTACTCTCTTAAATGTTTTGACAAAACTTTGAAGGCGGGCCCATCGTCCCTTCGTTTTGGCATGTTCAAAGCCACAGCCAGTTAATCTTCAACTCGTCACCCAAATACATGTGTACTATCAAATAACTCGGTAACCGACGTCTATTTCCAGTTTCTGCTTATTATCTTTAGTGACTAGTGTCTACACAATTACACATGAAAACACTGGCTGTTTAAGGAAATGGAGATTGATTTGAATTTCACGCAAAGCTACACGAGGGCTGTCCGAGTTAGCCGTCCTTATTGGAACGGTGATAGACTCACCGCCAACTCTTACGTTACCCTTTTTACTAACAAATACTGGGATTGACTGTTATATTATAACACCCCACTACTAAAAAGCCGGTCATATTCGATGTCATGAGGATTCGAACCCACGATCTTCAGATTGGGAGTTGAGCTCCCTGACTACCAGGTCATGAAGGACCTAATCTTCAACTCATGTCAAATCTGTCAGGCCTGATATGAAGATTCGTTTTACTTTGTTGTGAAAGGTAAAAAATACAAGTTTTTAGGAGCGGAAAAATGAAATAAATGGAAAAAGTAAGAAATTATCCTTATAAAATTATGTGAGATTTTAAAGGTGATAGAAAAATGTTACATAACAATGTCAAATTTCAAGATAAATAGAAAAAAAAATTACATTTAGAAGGTTGTAATTAACGAAAACATTGTATGATTTTATAATCATATATTTAGTGAAAGTCAGAAAATCTCCAATAATCTCGAAAGATGCGAAATCAGTCGATTATCCTGTTCGCCCTTCCTTACATCTAAAAACCTACCACTGCCCCACCGATGTCAATAGTTATCAAATTATCGGACATTCAGTAAAGGAAATTATTAGGTGGTTGCTAAAATAACAAACACAAAGAGCTGTCAAATGAGTGAAAACTTATCACCCCGTGAAATGTTTTGTATTAAATAATACAGGTCAGGTTGAGCAAGTTGAACGCAATACAAAAGACGTTATATAGTGTCATGACTCAGAATACTGTTATAAAACGGGGGGTATTATATAATGGTGTTTACTCGTGAAATCTGAAAGATGACATTTATGTGTGTGGGGGTCTATTCTTTAATACTCATATTTGTATACTAAGGTACACAAGTTTATTTGTTAACAACAAGAAATATATATATAATACACACACACACGACAATAATATTAATCCTAACAACTTATTTCAAATGAAGTCCCTAGACAAATTTAACTATCTAAAAATCGTTGGATGGTGATCCTTAACTTCAAAACATATGGACTGAAAGAGATGAGCTTTACAATTGACTGTCATAGTATAGGCTCTGCCGTGTTACTTAATTCATTGTTTTATACTACACTCTAGAATCCACGGAATGTGAAAACTTACGAGTTAAGACTGATTTTATTACAGGATAAAACAGTTTATGGTAAACATATATATATGCGTGTGTACATACATAAACGTAAAGGATATTTTTTCTAGCACAAAAATTACTTTGTATATAGTTGTTCTTTCTCTAAAAAACTTGTGACCAAGATTTTACGTACAGTTCAAAATAATTCAGACAAACACCAGTTTCAACAAAACAATTTTAAATTTTCTATGCACACGTACATATGCATCTTTGATAAATAATCATTTGTCACCTCCCCAACGTAATTAAGAATAAAAATATCCTGACGCGGGAAAAATGTATTCGGTTGCATGCACTTAACCACTGAAAATGTAGGAACTTCAGTTATGTAATCTTGTGCATGAAAAACAAAACTCACGAGAAGAAGCAAACAGGAGACATTGTTAGCAAGATCATCATCGATGGGTAAAAATACATGCTAAACTTTAGACAAGAAAGATAATTCGAAGCTATTAGGACGCTTCACTAACTTTTCTCAACATTCTCATTTAAACTGCCACATTTCTCTCTCGTGTTCACTTACATTTGTAATCTTTAGTGAAAATGCAAGAAACAGTTTACAAACATGTTATTCCTGTGCAAACTTAAGACATTTTGTTGGCCAAAATAGTTCTGGGTTGGAAACAAATGATTCAAACTGCTGACGATCAGAGATTAATCAAACAAATTATTTTGTGACCATTTTTTTGGGCAAATATACACGACAGCCTGTTTCCTTGTATGGCTGATACCTACAGTTTCTTCTTTGTCTAAAATAAGATTTAGTCACTTGATATTTGCCATTCTCTTGTGCAAATGTGCTTAACAATGTGGTTCTCTTGCATACTTACAGATGTGGCTGCTTGACATTTTTTTTATAGTCATTTAGTAACAGCTAAAATTTGAGATTCCTACTTCTGAATAACATAGTTACTGACTCAAAGTTGTATATAAACCAGAATGCAAAATACTGTTGAAATGTTTCTCATAATTGGTTCATCAAAACACACGTAACAATATCTGCAATTCTAGTAAGTTTATATATCCCAATGCTTGTGGTTCATTAACAAAGGAAACTTGTCTATAAAAATTTTATCTACTTTCTAATAAAAGATGTTTACAAATCCTATCAAGTACCTTAACAGAGCTATCAATTGTATCTGTTACTAAATCTTTCCAAAAACATTTTAAAACAACAAAAATATATATGCAAAAATGGCTCGTATGACCGAAGAAGGTTGAAACGTTGTTCGTTGTTCGCTCTTCTATGTAAAATATTTTTTCAACCCAAACGAGCCATTTTTGCATATATATTTCTCTACAAGTGGGTTTTCTCGACATCACTGAAAACAACAAAAAATATTGAATGACTTGATAAGTCTGTCCAGTAAGATTTTAGATTATAACAAACTTGTTAACATCTTCTATCAGAAGGATAAAGACTTACTGAGTACCTAAAGAATCCCAAAGTCTTCCAGCTTACACCTAAACTGTTTCCACTAAGATTCTGCCTGCATTTAAAAGATCTGAGTTCTCAAATATCCCCAGATAAACAACTCATAAGTTGAGAAGTGCATAAGGAATGAAATCCTAGTAAACACTTCAAGTTCTCTCAGTTTAAGAATATCAAAACAGTGTTTCTATCAAATAAACTAAACTGTGAAAAGACCAGGTATATTTATACTACTATCCATATAGTGCTTATCTACAAGTAATTTGTTTACCATTTGTACTTACATTTTTAAATTTCACACAGGAAATCTCTAGTAATTTTTGTTTATATTCTAATTGTTATCCATCATTATAAAATGATTCAAATTTACCATACCATGAAACATATTTGTGTACCCTATTTAGTATCATAATGATAGGTTAGTAAAAGTTACTTCTAATTCTTCATTGTTGACATAGCTCTTTTAGAAGTTACTTTCATCACACACCATCATGATTTTTATTGGTTATTAAAGTAGTATCAGATATTTTACCTATCCAATTAAAAATTGTACACCTATAAGATTTGTTTGTTTGTTTTTGAATTTTGCACAGAGCTACTCGAGGGCTATCTGTGCTAGCCATCCCTAATTTAGCAGTGTAAGACTAGAGGGAAGGCAGCTAGTCATCACCACCCACCGCCAACTCTTGGGCTACTCTTTTACCAACGAATAGTGGGATCGACCGTAACATTATAACGCCCCCACGGCTGAAAGGGCGAACATGTTTGGCGCAACGGGAATGCAAACCCGCAATCCTCAGATTACGAGTCACACGCCTTAACACGCTTGGCCATGCCGGGCCCACACCTACAAGAGTTAGTTAAATACCTTTAGCTACAAACCTATCCATGGGATGCCACAGTAGCTCATATGTTTTTAATACAACAAGAAAGCATATATGTAGCAAAGGAAATTTGATAAGCAATATTTCAGAACAATAACAAATATATCTAGTTGAATACTGTTTAATCATGATACTGATGTTGGTAATGCACCAAAACATTACATATCCTATTTAACTAGCAACAGCTATCTGTATTGTGCATCATATTCACATCTTTCAATACTTAATTCTTAAAATTTCAATGTGAAGTAAATTCCAAAAGTTAGAATGCTTCACAACAACAGATTTTAAAACAAAAATTAAATCTTAGTTCACTCAGTTTCTATTCAAGTTTTGAAATATTTATTTTTTAAAACTCATACATTAAATCATCGTAACAATTCTTACAGTAATCTGAAACATGGATGACAAAGATAAATTAACTGTTCTACTTCTTCTAGGAGTCAATATAACAAATAATTAAGGAAATATACAATATCAACACACCTTAAACTTTATTTCAGCACAAGTAATAGTGTTAGTTCACCTAGAGTTTAAAACTTAAATGTTCTGACACTTACACTTTGTTGAAAGAAAATTCAGTTTCAGACATCTTCAAAGATTTTGATACATATTACAGTTTTAAGAAAACAAAATTCCTGCATTTCCACATATCTTACTTTCAGCTACCATTAAATCTGTGTAAAATATTGCATACATAACTATATGCTTCAATTTTTCTTAAGTTATTTTCAAATTTCAATGAACTGAAAGAGAATTTGTTTCCTATGCAACATTATGACAGAGAAAAAAAAACTGAAGCCAAAACAACTGAAAGAAATGTCACTATTCATGTAGTTTTAACTATATTAAAATACACCACAAGACCTTTCATACCCCAAAATATTTCCAGTTTCTTCATTGCTTCTTTTACCACTTAGTTGTTATAAATTGGCTAAACTGTTTATACAGAAATAAGCCATTTCAAGAAGTACTTCATACATCATCCTTAAACTTGAATACATCCATCTAAAAATTTATCTTTATCTAGGCTAAAAATTGAAACTCCTCATTTACTTAATGTTACTGGAGTCAAGTTCACTGTTTGTGTGATGCAACAATAATTTCTGAAAGCTACTTAAAACAAAAAACAAAAAAAAAAAAAAACTATCATTCAAAAGATATTTTTAAAGGGTACTTTGACTATATACATAATACCTACACATACACACAAGCAATCCCAGTTTTAATCAAAGGCTTGATTTTCCTAACTACACAATTCTTCATGTCTGTATTTTTAATTTCATATTCTTTATTCTTCCTTTTTTTATTATTCATCTTAAAAACAATCCTTTCTGTTTTCAACAGAGGTAAATTTTCAGTCCAATTTAGTGACTATTTTTACCAACTTGCTTATTTTGCTATCTTATAATTTTAATGATGAACATAATTGTTCATAGATTGTATCATGGCTTAATAAACATTTAAATTTTTTACAAACTCCTACAACCATTTATATTAATTTAATACGTTTAATTCTTTTTACACATTTTCAAAGTACAAATGAATCTACCACCTGTGCATCTGTAAGTTAAAATGTAAGTTAAAAATTAGGAATCATAGTTATCAAGCAGTTAATGCCCTTTTCAAGACAGTATTTGGACTCCTGATATGCTAATGAATTATTCTGAGCACAGTATACTCTTGAAGTGTTTTAATGTCCAATCAGTAAAAGTCAACACTTAAGTTTGGAAACTTTATGAACTGTTTACTTTGAATGTTTAATATCTAAAATTTGTTTGTTAACAAACAAACAAAAATTAAAATATGTAGCTAATAGTCAATAACTGTAAATCTTATAAAAAGAAAAACCATAACATTTTGAACAGTCCGATAACATCAACAGTTACAAATATACTGTTATATACATATTTTAATTTGACTCTCTATGTATCGATACCTAAGAAAATGTAATTGATGTACATCTGATAAATTGAAGATTACTACACCAAGTTGAAAAATTATGCTTCACGACTTTAAAACTTCTTTAACTGTAATGGCATTACTTAAGTTACCACGACCATTTAAAATCATTATGAAATGGCAAGTACTGAACTGGGACTGCCTGTGCACTTCTGGTCATCTAGCTATATCATAGACATCTGACTAAAAAAACAAAAGAAACTGTACCACAAAAGCCTTTAAGTATTCAATTCAAATACCTCAAAACCTACTATAAATATGACTTTATATGAAAAATTAAACCCTGACTGAAAAATGTTTAAATCACTCAAGACAATACAATTATTGAAATTCACACAACATAATTTTTCTTAAAAACGTGACTAGTCTGTAAATCTTCTATTTGGATTACTTCCAAAAAGAGCTGTTCGTATATCAGGCAAAAGCTAAAAAATAAAAAATACAATTTTTTAAACTTCCAATGAATTCCAAAAACAAGTACTTCACTTTTTCAAATTCAAAGCAGCACCTAATCACCTACAGATAAGTTTCTTCAAATAAGTTTTTAAACTTTAAACCTTTTTTGATGTCTCAAAATCTCAAACTTCCAACTACATTGACAGTTTAAACAATATACTTTAAAAACTGAAGCCACTGAAAGCAACTGAAAAACAGTATATAATTTCAGTAACAATATTTAGAAATTCATATTTATTACTCACACTATTAGCTTTTGTTTTTAAAATTCCCGAATTCTTAATAGAATATTTATTTAGGATACTTAAATAAATGCACATATTCACAGAAGACTTTAGTTTTTTAACAAGTGAATTTAGCATACAAACAAAAACAGTCTGCGAAAATACAAGATTCATGGTTCTTGAATATTATCAATCAGATACATGAAATAAATCCTCTTCCTTCAGGAAAATAAGTCCAGTGGTTTTTATGAAATATACATCTACAGATATCATTGTAGTGAATGTATTTTCAACAAGATGATCATTTAACCTTTATAACAGAGTAAGTAATAAGTGTCAATAAACATTTTGCACAATTGTGCATACAGCTCTAGTCTTAGTTAGGTTATAATGATATCCAGCCAGTCAAAGAACTAATTCTTACAACAGCTTTCAAAATTTCTCTTGATATTATATTCTGAGGAAATGACAAAAGTTTTGTCAAGTTGAGATGATCAAAAATACTGTGTTGTGTATAAATTATTTTATCTAATTGCAATGGATTACATTTCAACAACCTAATTTATTCAAAAGTTTAAATGTGAATCTGATACACTAAATAAAGAATATTCATCTTAAATTGTGAAAATGAAACTGGATAACATTACGGTTCTCAATTCAGTCATTAAAAGCTGTTTCTTGCCAGATATGAGCTACTGTCTTTCCCTCTTCTATTAGGAAGTATATGTTTAAGTCAACAATCATACTTTATTGTTTCACATATACTTTTATAACAAAAGGGACTAGAAGTAAGTGCTTCAATAAAACAAAAACATATTTTAAACTCAGGCTTACAGAAATGAGGGATGGTATTACTTGAGATCGAAATTCCCAGCTAGTCATAACCTGAAGGTTGCATTATACATTTATAGCCATTTCCTGTAACCTACAAATTATGACAGTTAACACCAACCTTTCAAATAATTCAGCTTTCCAAAAAAAGTAACAATTCCAGTTGCCACTGCAAAAGGTCCCTCTTTCATACTGTGATTTCGTAAATCAAAATGTTGAGTTAAATACATTATATGCAAAATTTCTATGAAGAAATCTATTAATTACTTTGTGTATGATGATAGATATTAGCATGACTGCTGATAAAGTTTGAATTATTCTGCATATGAAAAAAAATGCTACAAAATCTGTTTTGGATAGCTATAGTTATCACAACTACAGCAGCAAAAATTTTCCAACAATGTTGGGTTAAACATACAGGTTTAAAAACCTTAAACCTTGAAGATAAAGGTCCTATGGACTACTCTGAGCAAAAATAAAAGATAAGAATGAAAATACAGGTTTTTGAAGGCTTTGTTGGGAAGTTTACAGTTCTTTAAGAATTTAAGAAGCTTAAATGTCATACTAACTTTTTTTTCCATTCAGAAAAAACTTTAAATCTCTCCCTATATCTCAAGAGTGCATTTTCTACAGAGAAATACAATGAAAACAAATGGCTGCTACTATTGCATCAATACATAAAATAAGATGTAGTTTATACTACAACAGTCACTATAACACTGACATGAAGAGCCATCTGACTTGCACCCACTTTCTACTTTGACCCATAACCTTACAATTTCATCATGTAAGACACTTCTACAGCCAATGACTGCCAGTTAATAATGTGAAACAGAGAGAAAAGATATTAAGAGCTAGATGTAGAATGCTGGTAGCAGAAGAAACTCCTACTACCATTACTTTGGCTGGGATCTCTTAGTACAAAAATCACCCTCACAGTGTACACCATGTTTTAAGCATATATATATATATTTATATATTGAGTTCTTAAACCTTGTACAAAACTTGAGAGGTAATATTGAACATTTAAATAGTACATTAGGTTACAAGTAAACAACATGAAAGTTATAATTTTTGTGTTATCATAGCATCCATTCCCACATTTTTTTAGGTTCATAACCCAGACAAAGGACAGGAACCTAAAAAAATGTGGGAATGGATGCTATGATAACACAAAAAATATAACTTTCATGTTGTTTACTTGTAACCTAATGTACTATTTAAATGTTCAATATTACCTCTCAAGTTTTGTACAAGGTTTAAGAAAAAACCCATACCATAAACTAACCCATACAAAAACAAATAGAAACTTAGTTTTACCACTAACCAAGAACTTCTCACTGTTAGAAATGGCATCATTATTGCACTTGTCATGCAAGGTAACTATGTTTTGCTAACAATATTCTCAGTGGAGATTGATTTATATTCAACAAAGTTTCTTTTCAACAAGCAAGTTCTTTTATTAAGGATGCATTCTTTGAATATGGTAAATATAAGAATATTATTGAATAAGTACATCAGTTATTGAAATATTCTGCAGCTACCTACCATACTCACTAAACCTAACTTACCAATACTGAATTCTTGTCACAGAAATAGATGCATTTCAACAAGAAAACACCTTCAGGAGTAAAAATATTGTCTAAAGAAACTTTAAACACTCTTCCCATATTTTTGGTTTGTTCCTAATTCTTCTTAGACTCCTTTGCTCATTCCTACAAGAGCTCAAAATAGTTACTTTTCCATAAACACCATACATTACTGTTCATGTCACTCTAAACTAGTGTAAAATCAATAACTTGCTCTTTCAAATTGTATTTAAACATAGCTTGTAGCTGTTTTCAAAGTTATACTTTTTTAATTCAGACTAGTGAGAGCCACTTAAGAGGCAACAACAATCTTCAACAGAGTAACTGGAGAAGTGGACTAATCTGAAAACGTTGGTCTATAATAAGAGATGGCTATTAGCACCGTGCTGTTTATCATTGTCACTGATGTTTTGAGCAAGGAGTGTCATAAGAAACCCCTGTGGGAGCTATTACTTCTGAATGACCTTGTTTTAACAGCAGAAAGTGAGCAGGAGTTACAAATGCAAGTTAAAGTGGCAGAAAATTTTTGATAGAAGAAGCCTGAAAGTGAATGCTAGAAAAATTGAATTCAATATAAACAGAATGAACGGAAAGAAAAAGATCAAGACTGCAAAGGTAAACTAAAAGCCACTAGATCTAGTAGAAAACCTTAGGTACTCCAGGAGTAATATCCAAAGTGGAGAATGAAAGGAAAAATAAATTTAATAGGTTGAAGCAGCCACAGTCATAGTGACAAATTGTTACAAAAAGTACTGAAAAACCAGTGTATAAACCATGATTAGATTAGGGCTCTGCTATGGAACTGAGGCTTGGACCCTGAAAAACTGAACAAAAACTTGCTGATAAGAACAGAATAGAGAATGATGAGACGAGTGTTGGGAGTGTTGCTGAAAGGGAAGAGAATGAATAAGGAAATAGTACAACCTGTGAAATTGAGGAAAAGGCAAGCAAAGTGAGGTTGAAGTGGCATGTGGTCATGTGTGGTCAACAAGCAATAAGAAGAGCAAAGATTCCAGCAGCCAGTAAGAAAAGATGACAGTGAAGAGTTAGAAAGATCAGAATAAAGAAGACATGAACAAGAAAGGAATTTAAGGAGACAATCACATGTGAAGGACAGTTGTTTGGAGCTAGTTAGCACAAAGCTATGAGGTTATTTGGACAAAACAACAGGTAAAAAGTATAAAGTAAAATTCTACAAAAACTAAAAAGATAAAACCAAACAATGTCCCAAAACATGTAAAAAATTAAACAGAATAAAAAAAGTCAATGGCCCATACAAAAAACAATCAAATTGGACAACATTACCATTACTAATGATACTGTCCAACATCAGGGGTAAACATGTAGAGTACTTGTCTGAAATTGGTGCCACTTCTCATACAGCATGACAGTAAAACATGGGCTATTGTGACTCATATATCAGAAAGGCTATACACTGGTGGATTAGTCCCAGATAAAGGAAAATGATGGGTTAAATTGTAACCAATACATTGCCTAATCAAGACAATTTTCTTCTTCCAGTTCTTATGGAAACAAAACAGCCAAAGAGCAACAGCAGGTTTGATTGGAAAAAGTTTGTTATGGTGCTGCTCACCTTAAATCTCCAAATCCTCAGATAACTCATAAAAAGTTCATAGATAGGCTGATCACTGAAGTCACAGATGTCACCCAATGACAGACCCAATTCAGCCAGCTCCACCTACATACAAAGGAAAAGGAGAAATGGCAAACTGCCTATTCAAAATAAGCATAAACCACTGAGAAAAAGAAGACACAACCCCAGGTGAGATGTTGCAGTAAGGGTCAAAGCTTGGTAGCATATTGTAATGAAAGCTGCAAACAATGAAGATAAAGAGGAGATTCGTGGGACTTGGTGTACAAACTTTGGACTGTAAAAGTCTGGAGAGCTCCAGAGTGTACAAGGTCCAACATCCTCAACAAATAAGGCCTGCTAGAATCATAAAACACATAAAACAGTCCAGTTTTGAGCATATGAGGGCACAACAGATAATGAGCATGGAACATCAATACACTCTCCAATAGGTGGAAAAGAAGGCACTGAGAATGTTTAATGCCTTTTTACACTTGACACAAGGTTGCCTGATATGAGAAATGAAAGTCAACTTGCACTCTAGTACAAGTCCCAAGAACTTTGCCTAACCACCACATGAAGAATATCACTACTGAGATGGAGCTCAGTATGGTGGTGCAAACCCCATTTTTGGCAAAAGTGCATGTGACTGGTTTTAGAAGGTAAAACTATTCGTGAGTGTCCCAATGTAAAAAACAACTGAAAGTAATCTGAAACTGACACTCAAAAAAGCTCATGATCAATGACTAACAAGAAATATAATAGTCACTGACATATAATCAACTTGCAACAATAGGAGGAGGTTTAGTGACAGCACTGACACTAAAAAGCATGACACTCAAGACACACCCCGAAGGCTCCAAGTTCCTGGGTGAAAGAACATGAAAGTGTTAATCCCCCACAAACTTATAATTATCTGCCAAGTCCAAAGTTACCTTTTTAAGACCAAAAAAGAATGATCTAAGATGAACCCTCTTGAGCAAGGCTTCCCTGAATATGATAAAGTCAAATCAGGTGGTCCAAGGTGGAACACTATCAATAGAACCCACACTAGGTGAGCAAGAAGAGACTGTTTGATTCAAGGAACCCAACAAGATGAGCATTAACTAACCTCTCTAAAACCTTACAGAGAAAGCTAATCCAAGCAACAGGACCATAATTAGAAAAAAATATATGGTTCCTGCCCAGGCTTTGTCAAAGTTAGAACAATAGCCTTGTACCATGCATCAGGAAAAATATTCTCCTGTCAAGCCTAGTTAAAAACAATCAGAATAAGAGCAAGAGAGGCAGGAGAAAGATGATGCAGCACCTTATAATGGACATCATCAGGTATGACTGATGTACTGCCAGACCAATGAAGAACAATATTTTTTTCCATAAAAAATTAGTAAATTGGTGATTATAATTTGGAGATGATCAGCTACCAGAAAGGAAGGAGGCTACCATCTAGACTCAGGAATGATGGCCAAGAAGGCAAGAGAAGAAACAGAAGCACTAAAGAGATAAACAAAGCTCTCCCCAAGAATATTAGTGATGCTATGAAAATTCAACAACTTTCTGGCCATTGGAGAGCAAGAGGGAAAGAAGATAACAGTATTTCCCATTAACATACCAAATCTCATCTCAGATTACTTTGGAACTGGTGGTAGAAGAGATGATGGCTGTGAACCAAACCAAGATTCTCTCTGGATGTGATGTCTTACCATCTGAGCATGGGCACAGGCCTCCTGGAAAGCAATGCAGTTGGGAAAAAGAGGAATACTCATCAAAGGCATTCCAGGGAACCACCACAAACAAAAATAATGTGGAAAACAGAGGTTTAGGTGATAGAACAAAAAGATGCTTTTACAATTACCTTCATGCAGTTTTTTAATAGATGGAAGACACACAACAGCAGGATTTAGTTCTGAGACAGTGATGAGGGAGAGCCAGTGAGCCTGCTACAAATTCCTTCATGGCAAACAGGTCAGATGGCACTGACCATGGCCAATCTCCCTTTAAATGATGAAAAAATCATCACTGCCACAAAGGTCAATGTCAAACCTAAAAAAAAATGTGAAGAAAGTGAAAGGGAACAAGTAGATAAATAAATAGCAGTAAAAAAACTTATTAGATGCATAAAAATATGTAAAAGAACAAGTATTGAAGAAAGAAATGTTATGATATAAGAGAATATGCTCCACAGAATGACTCCTCCCATCAATAAAACAGACTGCATCCATTAAAGTGTTCTAGGATTAAAAAGGGAGACAAACTGTTCTAAGACAGCATCAAAATCTAGACTGATTGGAAGTCTTTCTAGGAGACAGATAAGAGTACACAGTAATTGTATGACCCACAGAAATAGAAATGGCTACACCCTCCAAGGGTGTATCAAGTGGTGCAGAGGAGGTAGGCCCTGACCATAGACTTGACCATCACACAGCCTGTCATTCTTGTACAAAGAAAATGACCAAAAGATGATAGTATCAGCAGGTCTGAGCAATGCTACCTATAACAAAAAGACATGAGTTGATAGGCATCAGTCAAGCCCTTAATGTCATCCAAATTAGAAAGGAAACCTCTACAGTTCCACTGTATCAAAGTGGTCATTTTAATTTAGGGGAGGATGAACTAAGTGAAGAACCCTTTTGCTTGCAACTACAACATTTTTCTTCACCAGAAACCATGTCTTTACCATGGAACCTGTCCTGGGTCAGATGAGCAAATTTCTAATCAGTTCAGATTTCAGTAACTGAGCGAGCAAACAAATAATAAAGTATTTTGGGGCAGAATAATACGAGCCTGAGTAGTTACTGGAAGAGACACTGAGGAAAGAGACAGGAATAGATGTAGACTTGTCATCTCTAGCATCCACAGAAGGCAAAAGATTATTCACATGGTGTGAGAAAGACTGTTGGAGAACACAGCACTCCCACTGTAACAGTGAAACATAGTACAGCAGCATATGTACAAGATGGAGTAGGGATCAGTAACTTTGAGCCTCAGTGCAAGAAGTTATTGACAATATGTAAAAGTTGTACCTCTTTTTCCTCCACCCACTTAGGGCAAGATTGACAGTAAGAGATGTGGGAACCAAACTGACACAATGAGGGCCATTTGACACTTGTAGGCATAATGGTCTTTGTCACCACAATGAACACAATAAAAAAAAACACAACACTATGTCTTACAATGTCTCGACCACTGATGTCAGAAGCACCTGAGAGGGTTAAGAATACAAGGCCATACTTTACAAGTCAGATAACTTAGCTTTACAATGTCAGGCAGACACAGAAATGTAAACATCAAAATAAGAACATTAGTTAGCAGAATAATTTATTCTTTGAGTGGAGATATTTGCACAGCAGAAACTCCTTGAACAGAGAAACCAGCAAGTATCCCTAACTCAGTGATGTTTCTCAAATTCCTCTCATCAACAGCTAATGAACAACAAGGGGGAGCATTTGCCCTAAAGGCTTATCTGACAATGAATGCATAATAAAAATGTGAGGTATAAGTGTAAAATAGGGTGGAGATTGCTGTTCAGTCTTTCAAGCATGGTTGCTTTCCAGTCAGTGCATTTTTGGGGGGTGTCACTGGGTGTAAAATCTGTGAAGAAGGAAAAACTTCAATTTCCATTTACCCACCCACCATGGAATCCTACGAGAAAACGCACTACAATTCAAAAGCTGAGCACTATTAGAATTTCATAGACACTCTACTCAAACACCAATATCAGAAACAATGTCCACATCATCCTTCCAATGAGAACATCCAATACTGATAGTTGATTGACCCTAACCCAACTAGACCAGGCCAAATAACCCTGAGTGAGCCACCCCAAGGCTACCTGCCTACAGGACTTCAAATCCACAATGGTGTGTTAAAGTGCCACTGACATAAACTGACCCATTAAGGACACTACTCAACCACCAGAATACTCTCTTCCCTTTCATGGGTCACCATGCACAGCAAACACATAGGTAGATGTTTATATTCCAGAAAATACAAAACCTTCTCTGGGAGGTCCCCTCACCACATTCAGGAATCCACCTCAACTGGATAAAGGATGATTATCCCTACTACATGTAAAAGTCAAAAACATTCATAACACACATTGAGACATCATAAAATCTGGGAACAAAATATTGTACTTACAAAATCACTGTATAAATCACTTTAGAAACAAATAGTGATAATAATATTCTAATGTATTATGGTTTCTCAGTGAATAAAATCCCTTTGAAAATGGTAGAAACATTTTAAAGAAAATCAGTAAGTGTCTTATTTACAAGCAAGATTCCTTAGTGTTCTGCAGAAGTGAACAGTTGGAATATTTTCTCTGTGAAGTACACTGAGTGGATGTTATAAAATTACAAAGTATAAATTCTAAAATATATGTGAATCAAAAGTTATTAAAATACCATTAGGATTACTTTTACCTATACTGTAAAGTTATTTTTATACTCTTGACACATGAAGAAAGTTCTGCAGTCTAACAGTTTTAAAGTTATAACACTCTCACACACAACTGAAAATAGACACAAGACTAGCCTCCCTGTGTACTCTACTGACATGCTTAAAACCTGATAACAGACCACTGTTCTAAAAAAATGTTTTCCAATGCAAATTGTGCTTTTGGACACCAAAACCTTTGCCAATATCTATATATATAAAAAAAATCTTCCTCTTCTTTCTATAATGTTAAATGCCATTTACTTCAAATAAGAAACTATGTCACTAACCACTATAATATGCAGTACACCTGGCATAAGAACTTATTACAAATTCTACTTTAAACTACACATTAACAATAGATCAAGATAGCTTTCTATTCCAACACTCTTTTATAATGTGTTTAGTTCTTCAAAATCCACATATACACAAAACACACTGAAAAAACTGTACTGTCTTAATTATTATCAACAAGTATAATGACATTAATAACAATCATTTCAACATGATTAAATGTGTACCTTACTGTTCAGATATCATAATATATTCACTTATCAATACTGAAAACTACCCCTCAGTAATAAAATTATATTCTTATATTAATTACAAGTGCATTTATCTGTGAAAAATTTTCAACAATTATTGCTGACTGATGTTACTACAGCATCTACTGTTTACCTCTATTACTAAACTGTAAGCACTTTCTGGAACAGCAATATAAAAGAAATACAGTCATTAAATTCTATTCGTAGAACTATCTAAAATATAAAACAAATTACTGTAAATTGATATTACTAACATCCTGATGCTAACATATTTATCAGGTATATATTTTATTTCTATGATGATATACTGTAAGAAAATAATGTTAGGAATATAAAAATAACAATTTTGAAGCTCTCTTTAATTCCTTGTTCTAGAAACTAAGTGGTACTAAAAAAAGAAAAAGTTTTTAAACTTTTATAGAAAATATTATACACAAATATAAGAGTAGAAGGATTTGTGTGATAGAAAAATCAGTTTAAATGCTTCATAATACATGTCATACTGGCAGAGTTAAAAGGAACTAATTTTCACAGAAATTTTGGAAATCTATATAAGTACCAAACAACTCCAACATTGAATTTTTTTTCATAAATCTAATAAGTTGGAAATATTGAAAAATTCATGAGTTAAGACAACAGCAGGTCTTAAACAACACATTAGAAAATTTTAAAATTATATTTTGCTTTAAATATAAAAAAGCACTAACCAATTAACAACTAATCAGTTCTGGATGTGGCTAGCCACTACTAATTTCAAACAGAATCATATCAAACTTGTGTCATATGATATACTACATAAATAACTAAACAAGAAACTGGCAGCATCATTTTCAGATAAAACAATTTAATTTTTCTAACACGGTAATTGGCCTTTGTAATGGGTTGTCTTCAGATGTTGTAGTGGCAATAAGTTTGAGTTTACGTTGTCAGAAAATGTTATGTTACATTTTTAACAATTTTAAATCAAATGTTAGAAAAGAGATAATGTAATTTAAATATAAAAAGGCACAGATACTTCCACAAAGACAGCATTTTGCAAGAAAATGCAAAGCACTCTAGTTACTAGCCTATATATGTAACTTTCAACTTACTTGTTGGCTTATCATTTCTAGCCTCTTTTCCAATGTATTACTAACTTTGATCTTTCCTCTTTGAGCAAACAATTCAACACCTCCACACCTATAAGAATACAAAGAAAGTTTTTAATCCAACTTCACTTTAGTAATACTAACAAGCTAATATCCAGCTTCGTTAATAAATATTATTACAGCATTAATGCTATTGTTTCAATAGTTAGTTAAAATTAAACAAGACTAAGCACTTGGTACAGATAACTTTCAAGACGTAAAGTGACATCAGATACTCTATGATGTCATACTAAGTTCCCACAGCTTAGCACATAGAAGAAAATCACACTACTTCATCTATCACTCCTACAATGCACTTAGTCTCCAAAACATGCTTCACAGAAAGTTTTAAACAAATAAATAAAAATTTTCAGTTTTGAAAAAAGTAAGAAATAATAATGACAAAGTTCCAGTGAATCTTTACCTAACACTTGAGTAACTGCAAAAATCTTATCTTACATTTACATGTTAATCTTCCTAGTATTAACTACACAGCACAATAAAATGGTCAGGATTTCAAAAACAAAACACTTTCACACAGCTTGCTGTGCTACTTACTACTAATTATAAATTCTGAAATTAAATATCAATGCAATGTCAACAGCTATACAAAATTTAATACAATACCACATACTAAACTGATAAGAATAAATTATTTAATGCCAGGTACATAAAAAAACAAGAGAGAGAGAAAGCAGGCATGCTAATGACATTTATGAAAAAAAGAGGAAAAGGTATATAGCCTGGCGCCACAGCCGCCCCTGACTAGGGGGGTCTGGGGGGATTTAAAAAAAACACACCAGATTTTTGTGGAATGTGTGTTTGAAGTTTCCTTTATGGAAAAAATCACCAATTTTAACAGACCATATAAATGGCACTATGTGTCTACAAATCTCACAAGTTTGTTTCATTCCAGAGACAAATTTTCATGACAAAACATTCAAATTAAGAAATATTTACAAGTAACAAGCTTTATAACCAGTATGAAACTTTAGAAACTGCCTATATTTTAATATTCAGCTCTTTTCTTCATACAATTACTGTCAATTTTAGTATGTAACATTAACATTTTTAAAAGCCATTACCTTAAATCTTGGTCTAAGAATCAGTAAGATAACAAGTAAAAGAATAAAAAACTTGAACATAATACCCAATAAAGTCAGTCTAAAAACAGTTAGTTTAATAAATCATTCTTTATGATCAATTTTTAGAGCTTTCCTCATCAATCACGTTTGCTTATAAATACATCTGGAAGAAACTGAGTGTACCTCAAAAACAAGGTTGGACATTTTGAATGTTTAAAAATTTGTACTTTTTAATAAAATAAACTGTCATTTTGGTAACAAATTCATTTTACTTTAATACAGGCTTATGAAAATAAACTACCAATTAATTCAACACAACATAGACACTTTAAAAATTTAAAAGCATTTAATATATATTTAATTTGCACAAAAAAAATATTTGGTTTGATTCAAATACTCAATCAAAGCCACACAAGGATATTTACATTACCCCTTGTCTCTTATTCTAACCTGATATGACTAAAAGGAAGTCAACTACTAAACAATAGTCACTCTTTAGCTATTTTAATAAAATAGCAAGAGTCGACACATTGTAAAGTACCCATTGCCCTAAAGTAGCATAATTGTAATTATCATAACTTGCCAGAAAGACTAAAAGGTATGTTCAAACACCACTGTCAGTCACCTGAAGTTGGCCTTTCCATTTCTGGTTCTGAGTTATTTCACGTTACAGCCATTTTCAAAAAGTAATAAAAGTTTTAAAAGACTTACAGCAAAATTTTAACTTGCCAGGATGACTAACTGGTAGTTCAAACAGCAGTAACAGTCACCTAAAGTTGGTCTTTCCTTTCCTGGTTTCGAGTTATTTGACATTAAGGCCATTTTCTAATTTCAAATAAAACTATATGGACTTTGATTCTTAAAAGAGAATCACATGAAAAAAGGTCTAAAGTATGAATTAAAAAAGCTTAAATAACACTGAAAAGATTAAGAGTCTTTAAAAAACTAAAAACATTTCCAAAGTGGACAGTGTCACCATCACCAATAATACTGTCTAACGTTATGGATAAACCTTGGTGCTGTCATTGAGAGTCATAACAACGGCAATACCAGAGATACCAACTATTTCAAATGACTGAGCGTAATGATTGTAGACAAAGCCCTTTCACAGTTTTAGTCCTTTTAGATTCGCCAGAAACAAGACAATCTGGTGAACGAGGCCTCTTTTTTCCATCTTGTGAACAATTGCATTGGTGTTTCTATGCTGCTTAGAAAACAAGAAATACCCATCTACACGAACACTGATTGACTGACAAGCACTGATGACATAACTATGGATTCCCCCACGTACCCAGTATGCAGAAACACCGCACTCAAACTATTGGTAGACATCGGAGCTACAAATATTTTTTATTATTTCAAGCACAAACATGATTATTGCAAGTAGCCATTTGGACTACGTCTTTTATTAATTATCAAAATTTATTTGTATCTTCCTAGAAATTTTCTTTTCACCCCTTTCAAGACCTAAGAGAAAAATTTATCGGCCTATATAATATATAATAATTTGGGAGTTGCAACAAGTCGTAATATTTGTCTGTATGAGCATATAGTCGTAATGTATACACTAAAATCGTAATGATTATGCTCAAATTGTAATGATTGGCATCTCTGCAATACAGTAAAATGTGGCTCATTGTAACCCGAGTGTTACATAGATAACACATTCATGCATCAGTCCCAGATAAAAGAAAATGATGAGTTAAAAAACTGTGACCAATGTGTAGTCAGTTAGAAGTTCCTCCTTTCAATCTTTACAGAAGCAAAATGGCCAAAGTCCAATATAGGGTTTTATTTGGAAAAGCTTGTTTTCCCGTTACTCACTCCAAGTCGACTTCTGCCTGACATGGAGCCTAGCCTTGAATACAAGACCATAGTCCATGTATAGAACAGGCACAGCAGTGATAATGCCAGAGCAGATAGATTTAGCTGCAGTGTCGGCGAGCTCGTTCCTGCAAACACCGTCGCCCAGTATCCAGAAAAACTGGACAGAAGTAGATGTTAAAGAAAAATGGGCTAGTCAGTTTTGAATATCTGTGAGAACACGATGTAAACTAACATGAAGCAATTCCAGGGCCAGTAGAGAACTGAGTCAGTATAAATATTGCAGTTTCAGTAGTGCTTAGCTTCTATGTAATCCAGGGTATGAGAGATGGCAAATAGTTCAGCAATGAACACAGAAGCTGTAGAAGGAATTCTCTGCCCAACAACCAAATTACAAAAAAAACCATGGCAGAGCCCACACAATCATCTAACATCAAACCATCTGTATAATTAGACATAGAAGGATGGCTTGAAAGATGTTGAGTAAATAACAGACAGTATTTCCAATTGGAAGTGTCTGCTTTTCTCAGCTGATTTAAAGATAGGTCACATTTGGAGAATGTAAAAAGCCATGGTAAAATGGGCTGACCAGTGGATACAGATGTGTTACACTGCACAACAAAATTTTTGCTTCTTGAACACTGTTGGGTGTTCCTTATAGATTTTTGGCTGCTGACGTTGACAATTTTCTTGGCATTATAGAGACCCACATTACATTCAGCTGGTAAACTGCATACAAAACAATGAAGTGCAACATGTCACTCAAGATTCATTTCCTCCACTCACACTTGGACTTCTTCCCCACAAATCTTGGTGCTGTCAGTGACGAGCACAGTGAAAGGTTTCACCAGGACATTGCTACAATGGAAAAACGATATCAGGGTAACTGGAATCCATCAATACTTGCTGACTACTGTTGGACACTGCAACGTGATGCACCGGACACTGAATACAAATGAAAATCAGGAGCAAAACACTTAATTATGTTGAACTGAATAACATATTAGAAACTTAAGTGCAATTAAATACATTATTGCAGGATAATAGTGTACTGTCTATTTCTCAAAGTTCCTACGTGATGAAGCAAAACCAAAATTATATTTGTGCATACCCACCAGGTACCTGTCACAATCAGCAAAAACTTTTCAGGAAGCAAAACTTTTCAAAAAAATTGTTGTGCAGTATTATCCAAGGACAGATCCAATTCATACAACAGCGCATGGATACAAAGGCCAAAAGAAGCAATGGTAGATCATCCATTCTGAAATGTATGGGCCTCGAAGGAAGGAAAACATAACTCCAGGTGGGATGCTTTGGTAAGGAATGAAGTATCTAAGGGTATAGTAAAAACAGTCGGCAAACGGCAGAGGTGCAAAGAAGGTTTATGAGATTACATATAAGCTCTGAATTGGGGAAGTGCTGAAAGCCCCACGACAAAGCCATAGTCCTTGATGATGAATGGGGTCTAGCATCTTTAAGGCCAATAGTCAAGTTTCGATCCAATAAGAACACAACATATTTTCAGCATAGAACATCAAGTGGTGGAAGAGAGGACATGGAGGATGTTCAGTGCTCTTGTTCATTTGACCCATAGCTGCTTGATGTGTAGTATAAAATGTCAGCTTACAATCAAAGATAAGCCCCAAGATCTTTGTCTCAGAGACCACAGGCAGCACAACTTCACCAATACAGAGTTCAGGATCAAAGTGAATACCTTGTTGGTGGCAAAAGTGCATGCAAACTGTTTTATAGAGAGAAAAGTTAAAGTCGTTTGCTGTGGTCCACTTCAGTAAACGATTGAAGGCAGTCTGTAGCTACCGCTCAATATACCTCATGTTTGATGACTAACACCAGGTGTGAAAGTTGTCGACATTGAGCCCGTTTGCAGTGATGGCATTAATCATTATATTAAAAAGTATGACACTCAAAACACAGCCCTGAGGGACTCCAAGTTCCTGTAGAAAAGAACAGGAAAGTGTCGAACCCACATGAACTTGGAATCTCCTGTTCATTAAAAAGTTAATAAAAATGGGCAAAGCCACATAACCCATATATATGGAGGTCTTGCAAACTGCCATACCTCCATGTCATATCATAAGCATTATCAATGTCAAATAATATTGATACAAGATGTTGTAGTCTGAGAAAGGACTTTCTGATTTACATTTCAAGTCAAATCAGGTGGTCCACAGTGGTGTCATATGAACCCACACTGGATGGATGGGAGGAGGGTGTTTGATTCAAGGAACCAAATGAGATGAGCATTACAGCTCGTCAATGCAAGTAGACGGTAGTTTGAAGGAATCTTAGGATCCTCCCCAGGCTTAGAGAAAGGTAGGACAATAGCCTGGTGCCAGGCATCAGGAAAAACATTCTCCTTCCAGATCCAGTTAAAAACAATCAAAAGAATAGCAAGAGAAGCAGGAGATAGATAGCACAGCATTTCATAGTGTACATCATCAGGTCTAACCGAAGTACTGCCAGACCAATGAAGGGCCATTTTGAGTTCCACCAGTGTAAAGGGACGATTATAGTCATAGAGACAATTCGCTTGAAAGGAAAGAAGTGATCACTCTGCCCAAGTCTCGATGGCTAAGAAGGTGAAGAAAGAAGCAGAAACACTAGAAACTCGGCATAAGCTTTCACCAAGAGTATCAGCGATGCTCTGGGTATCAGCTACTTCCTGGCCATCAGAGAGCAAGATCGAGAGGGGAACAAAATTATATTGCCCACTAATTTTTCAAGTCTTGTCCCATATGAATTTGGAACTGGTGGTAGAAGATATGCTGGTTGTGAACTTAATCTAAGATTCCTTCTGTCTTTGACGTCTTACTCACCGAGCATGTGCACGGGCCTGCTGGAAAGCAATGCAGTGTAAAAGTGTGGGATACCTATTAAAAGTATCCCAGGCCCAATTTTGAGCCTTCTGTGCCATGTGGCAGGCAGGATTTTATCATGGATAAGGATATAATAGAAAATGTGTCAAGGTTTTAGGAATACATCGAGCAGCTGCTTGTATAATACAGTCAGTTACTGCTGCCACACAGTCGTCTTTTGATGGTTTACAGATGATGGCAGGATCAAGTTCTCTGAGAGCAATGAAAGAGAGCCAAGTTTGCTTGATCCATCTTCCACCTTGGCACATAGTTCAGGTGGCATCGACCATGGCCAGTCTCTATCAAAATTATAGGAAAATGATCACTGCCTTGTGGATTATTGTGAACCTTCCAAGAAAAACAGGAGAGTAGTGAAGGGGAGCAAACTGAGAAATCAATAGCAGTAAAGGACTGACTAGGTGCATGAAAATAAGTAGAAGAACCAGTATTGAAAAAACAAAGGTTGTGATCAGAGAGCATACGCTCTATGGAGCAATCCCCTCCTATCAATATCAGCACTTTCCCAGAGGGGATGATGTCCATTAAAGTTCCCCAGAATTAAAAAGGGAAACGACAACTGTTTAATGAGAGCATCAAGGTCTGATTGATCATAGGTCTCTCCAGGCAAGTGGTAGAGAGAACAAACAGTGATGGTACGACCCAAAGAAACACAGATGGCCATAGCCTCCAAGGGTGTGTCAAGTGACAAAGACAGGGTGGGCACATGCTGATAAACCAATGGTGCCACCCCTCCATGCACTGATCTATCACACAGGCTGTCAAAAAAAGTGCCAAAAGGTTTCAGAAATGTTTCCTGTAAGGAAAGACTTACAGAATGGTAGGAAGCAATCAGTGTTCTGATGCCATCCAGATTAGAATGTAAACCTTGACAGTTCCAATGTATCAAGGTGGCCATTTTTTACTTGTGTAGGTGACTTAGGTGGAGAACTTTTCTGTTTACGACCACATCTTTCTTCCTTACTGGATCAATTGGACAGGTCTTTGCTGTTGGAAGAGGATTCCACCAACTGAGGACATGAACGAATGATTGTTTCACATCTTGGGGTGGGAGAAGAAGATGTATCCGAGGAAATGCCTGAACCCGGAACCAAAGGAAGTGAATCTTGGGATTTGCTGGAATGTATGTAATGAAAAGACATGGGTGTTGAAGTTCATTCATTAACTTTTTTAACCATGGAGGTCAAAAGACTTATCGTTTGGTTTGAGAATGATTCTTTTGGAGACAGAGAGAGATCTGTCTGCATTCCCAGTGTAATAGTGGAACAAAGTGCAGCAACACATGTTCTAGATTAGGTGGTGGACAGCAATTTTTAAGCCTCAGGATAACTAATGGCATGAACTGTTTTCAAATGCTGCACCTCTTTTTCTTCCAACCATTTAGAGCAAGAACAAAAGTAGGATGGGTGAGAGCCATTGCAATTGATGCAATGAGGGTCTGTTTCACACTCATAGGCATCATGGTCCTTGCTACTACAACGAGCACATATCAAGGAACCATGACATGAAGTCTACGAGCGTCCAAACCACTGACACTGGAAACATCAGAGAAGGTTTGGAATGTATGGACATACTCTGCAATTAAGATAACCTGCCTTGATGGTGGCAGGCGGACATGTTGACGTAAATGTCAACATGATGTGAGGATGTGGAAATGAGAACATTGGTTGGCACCATAATTCCATCTTTCCGAATGGATATACGCCTCATTGCAGAAACTCCTTGGGTGGAAAAACCAGTGAGTATCTCCGACTCTGGCATGTTCTTCAAATCCCTCTCAACAATAACTCCTCATGATGAATTCAAAGTAGCATGAGGTGTAACCTCAATAGGTATATCCCCAATTGCCTTTGAATGCAAGAGGAGTTCACTGTGTTGAGATGTGGATGTTTGGAGAGCCAGCAAGTCCCTCTAGTCCCTTCTGAATGAAAAAGGGAGACATTTGCCCTAAAGGTTTGTCTGAAAGTGAATGCAATATAAGAAAATGAGGTGATACAGGTGATACAGATGGTGAGGATTGCTGCTCAGAATCTTCAAGATGTGGTCATTTACCTAGAGACTGTTTTCTCACTATTTTATTATGATTTTTAATTCAAGTATCCATAATAAAGAAAGGGAAATTTCAGCACCCACTAACCCCACCTACTATGGAGCCCTACGAGGGGATGCACTACAATGTCAAACAAGGACACTGCAGCAATGCCAGGGTTTCATGAACACTATACCCATGCAACACTGGTACTTGGTTGACCCAAGCCTGAGTGGACCAGCTGATTGACCCAAGGGTGGCCACCACAAGGCTGCCCGTCTACACGAATTCAAGGCCAAAGTGGTGTGTTAGGGTTGAACCCCTCAACCACCAGGATCCTCTCCTCCCCTTCATGGGTCACCACGCACGACAAACATGTGGGTGGGTGTTGATCCCAGAGGAGGTAAACTGAAAGAAGAAAACCGTCCCCTGGGAGGTCCCCTCGCCATGTCCGGGAATCCACACCGAGGGGCCATTGTTTGGGGGTATTACTATGTCAGTGAAATTGAACAATCTTATTTTAAATTAGGGTAGAAAAATAACAGATAAAATATAAAGTTTTATTTCAGAAAAAAATATTGAAAATGTGTTTAAGAGTTTTGAAAATTTTGAAATTTGTTTTTTGAGACAATAAAAGGTATTTTGAGTCTTAACATGAAAATTACTTTATATACAGACTATTCAAAACAAATATTTAATGTATTCATCAACAAATCTATTTTAGTGTATTAAAAATAGTTTACTAAAAATATTTTTTATATATGAAACTTATAATTTTAACTGAAAGACTGCCAAATTTTGTGTAGATATATATGCACTGTACTGAAAGTTATAAGTATTAAATCTATAGCTTTAAATGAATACAAAGTGGTCATAAGGTTGATTAAATTGACCAAGTGTTGAAAGAGTTGGCAGACAAATGCTATCTAGCTTTCTGGTCTTCATAGATGCCTGTAAGTGATGAAATATTTCAGATAGAAACAAAACAGACCTAATGTTTAGTAATGAACCTACTGAACCAAAATATTAATTTTAAAATACAATAACAGCAACTTTCAAAATTAGCAACTTCTGATTTTTATAATTACAGCATTTCAACTCATTATCCAGTCATCATCAGGTAAGAGTTACATTCAAAAAGACTACATATGCAACATATTGTATTTCAGAGTTAAATAACAATCTTTTCTAAACAACCAAAGTACCGAAATATGTAATCTCATTAATAACATCCATTGTATGATGTTTTTAAAGAAAATATTAATGAAACAATGAAATACACATAGTATTTTTTTTTCTAAATATTTGCAAGTCTTACACTTATTCAACCTAGCAACATAAGTGCTTTTGATACAACTTATGAGTACATTTGCTGTTCTCATAACATTACTCAAAGTTGTGAAATGTGCCATTTTGAAGTAGAGTACAGCTGGATATATATGACAGTGTGATTCTACTTTCGTGATAACAAGTTACATTAAAATAATTCAACTATGCCATTATGAACTGTTTTTCAGATTTTATATATTCCAGTTATTTCCACCACCACCCAGCAATTTTTCATGAGTTGACTAAAAACTAATATGTGCTGTTACTCTAAGTTTGTGGTCTTTACAAATTGTTGAGACAGAAAATAACATTTAAATTAAACAAGACCATAACATTTTAACTCATGCACAACAAAGTACATGAATTGTTTTTTTTTTAAATTTTAGCACTCAATAATACATAAATAATAATAATTCTAAATTCATACATATCAGAAGGAAGAAAATTTTCAGGATCTACTACAACTTTGCAGTCCAAACCAGTAGTCTTACGATACTCTTCAACAGCAGCTACCACACTGCTTTGGACTAGTTTAATATCTTGCTGACGACACCGAATGCCAACTTCTCTTTCCAACATCTGGAATAATGCCTACAGATAATACCAAGTTTAATAAAGAATGTAATTCAAATATAAATATCTAGGGTAAATAAAATATTTACAATACATGTGAAAATTAAGTTTTTTCTGTACTTTATATGCAAGTTTGGAAAACAAAATTAACAAATGAGAAAAATACGGACTTGGTTTATTTGCTGGCTATCCAGACACTCTGTTGATGATTTTTTTAAAGAATGTTCTGCATATGTGGTTGTATTATTATTAATATTAAGTTTTCAGCCTTTTTTTCTTCCATGTCAAGAAAAAAAATTTTTAAATAGTTTAACTTGCTTCATACAACAATCAATGGTTCCAAACCAATAACATTCTTACATGAAAGTCAATTGTTTTGCATAATGTTGTTCTTTCAACAATGATATAAGCAACAAAAGAATCACCTTTATAAACCTCTAGCTTTTAATTTACTAATTTTGACAATGGACATTAGCATGGCGGCTTCACTACTTTGCAACACCCTTGAACTATATATAGTTATTAATAGTAACTGCCCCTGTGGATAAATGTACTGATTCATGTGATGTAGATTACAGTAAACTTACAACTGTAAAAGGCTGCTCTACAAACCATACATACAAATACTGTAATGCTACTTGATTTAATGACTCAGGATAATCTGGTTGTTAAACAAAATTAGTTAATTTCCACACTTCATGATTTATACATGATAATCAAAGAAATACTTCCCTAAAAGGAATGAAAGTCACAAATATAAAAGTCCTAATCTGATCCTGTGCAATGAGGGGAACAGCTGAACAGTGTATGCACATCATGTCACATAGAGGTCAGAATTCCAACATCTTAACTTGGCAAATGGTTGTATTTTAATCTGCCATTGCCTGCTTGTACATACTACATGATTTGTAAATATATTAATATTTATTCTTGTCCTCATTGAGTTTGTACTACACTTGAAAATAAGAATTTATTTTTTAAAAAAACAGAAGATTTATTTGCGATATTTCATTGCACTAACAGTAAAGGAAAACACTTTGGCTTATGTAAATTTACTGTACATATATTTTACGGTTAGTTAGTGCTAAACAAAAAGTAGTCTGATGTAAAGACACTTTACCTTCTATTTACACCTAAAGTTACAGATTACTGTTGTTTTCATCATACATGTCCATTCATTAAACAATATTTAAGTGGTTATAAATGTTAGTTAATTGGTTCTCCTACAGTACAAATGTTCTGCACACTTTCATATGAGCTAGGCATTTAACCCTAGAATAACACCACTTTTAAACCCTCTATGTACATTACCAAGTTGCATTTGAAAGTTAATTGAAGAACTTTACTATCAAAGTATTTTAATAAAATTACAATCATCAAGTGTATTATAATTCAAAATTTTATATTACCTAAGTTTTATTCTTTAGTTAACTAAAGTATAAAAGTAAAATCTAAATACATTATAACTATATCAAACTAATATGTATAAGGCAAGAAAAAACAGTCAAGCACTAAGGACACTTCTCAAAACAATAGATTAAGTTTTGTATCAATTTCTTTTGTAAAACATGCATTGCTTATTTTCTTACAATTTATGCCTAGTTTATGATATACATTGGAAAACAACTATTGCATTAAACCAAAACAAGCAAACCTAGACTATATTTTCCCACCTGAATAATCAGCTTTCGAATAATTTCCTTATACTGATTCTGGTTCCTTGTTAACTCTCCTAAACATTTTCTGGCTTCATCCAAAACAGTCTAAAATTTAAAATAAAGAATATTAAATACATAACTGTGTGGTTATTCGTTACTGTGAAAGAATTTCAAAAATTGAAGCACTCATAAAAAAAACTATACAAGGCAATAACTCCAGTTGTTGACACAGTGTTATAAATCAGATCTTTAAATTGAGGCATGTCAAAGAGATCAAAATTACTCTGGACACGTTAGTTTTTGCATCTTGGGTAATACAAGTGGAGTACCTCTACTGATTGGAGGGAAAAACAGTCTTCCTTGCTTACTGTGAATCTGAATGCTGTTAAAATAGTAAACCATCTTTATTAGTAAAATCTAATCCTATAATTCACATATATGCTAACTTCTGATAAATGGCTCTGTTTATTCCAATTTCTTAAGCTACTACTGCTGTGCTATTGTACACAATAATTTTGTATTATTTCATGCCTTTATCTTGCATTCAATTTTTCTTATATTAAGTAACCATACCCTCAGGAATTAACCACTGCTAAACTATTATAATTCATTCATGCAAAAGTTGACTAATGGTGTAACAATCAGATTAGCCAAAAATTAGCCTTTAGAGCCAAAGAACCATACATTCAATAATAATTTTCCATAGCAGATCATAACTAATTACAGTTACTTTTTATGGATACATTGTTTTTATAATTTTGTTATATCCTTGTTTCTGAGCCTTGTTACAAGAAAACCAAAGTTTATGTAGTACATTAAACATAATTATAAACTATAAATCTCCAAACCAAACCAAGCTAAGTTTCTAATAGATCATTAAAGGTTCAAAACAATCTTTGAATTTATTTTATCTGCATAAAATTTAGACCGTGGACTTTTCACTTGTTTCTTTAATACAAACTTATCCTGGACTGTAAAATATATAGAAACAGAAAAAAAAATTTTTTAAATCCAAAAATCAATCAACCTGCAATGCTCTTATTTATATATACTTATTGAAAAATAAAGAAAATGTCAATTATGGAAGATAATCAATGATCAATCAGTTCTGGTGAACCAATTATTGATCTTAACATATCAATGAAGCCCAACACTAAAGATGATCTCATTTTCATCACCAAAAACCCAGATATGGCTATGCACACTTCCATTTGCAATAGAACAACTCCTTAAAACTAGTTTTTCTCTCCACAAAGCTCTCCACAGTCCATTAATTACTCTCTACTTGAAATTTCATGTATCATGTACAAGCTGAAGTACCTGCTTTTGTCCAGATTATGAACTTAAAAAAAATTCATTATCACACTAAAAGTTTTGCATACACTTTGAAAACTCACTGTATATGTACTTAAAATATGATAAATGGTCATGGTGACTTCGTAGTAAGAGGTAGCAGCCAAAGAGTGGCAACAGGGATGCTTTCTGCTTTCCACTTTCAACATCCAGATCTTAATGTCCTTCACAATGTTTCAAGTGATTAATTGACAGCTATCAGTTGCAGAAGTGTCTTGCAAGCCAAAATTGAAACATCACTGGTTAAAGTAGAAAGTGGGTACAACTCAAGAAACAGCTTTTTGTATCAGCTGTTAGAGTAGAAATTTCAGCCAAGTTCATGTGGTATTGCAATAGTAGGAGCCATTTTTTTTCATTTTATTCTTCCACAGAAAGCATACGCACACTAAGATATACGAGACATCTGTATGCTCTTCCCCTACATTTTGGATATGTTGCATTATAGAAAATTTAATGTTTTTTGTGTAAAAACAGGACCCCATCTATTAATGTAGTTAATATTAACTTACAAAGATAATAAATGCTTGATAACAGCAATAAGTGGAAATGGATGGAGGTTGTTAACCCCCATTAATATGCCCTTTATTCTAAACTATTATCCCAAAAACATTTGTTGAGATCAGCCTAGCAACCTAGAAGTAAATAGATAATAAAGATATATATATAAAACTGAACAACAAGGAAATAAACAGCCATAGCCATGTTCCTGAAAGTGAATGTTCTTTGTTTACTTGATTCAAATCAACCATATAACAGAAAAAAAAAAGTTAGTTTAAACATCATAAATGATCATAGCACTATGTATGCCTTTATCCAAAATGTTAATATTAGTTTGACCTTTACATGACTATTCTTAAAATGTTTATATTTGGTACAAAATAAATTCCTGTTTTCTCCAGTAGTAAGCCATTCTGTCCTGTATATTGAGGCCTACAATGTATTTTCTATGAACATCTAATTATAAACTAAGTATTTGTATTAAAGTTTACAAATAAACTTCATGCATTAGCTGCAAATTAAATAGCACAAAGATTAGAAGAAATACAAACTTTAGGTTAAAAACAAACTATTTTATAAAAATAGGTCTTATTTTTAAACATTACTTCAGAAAACTTTAATAGTTTGAAAATGATTCCAATATTTCAGATATGAAACAATTTATGTAATTTTTTCATCTTGCTATTGTAGTTGATAGAATAATTTAAAATTTTAGATAAAAAAAATTCAATTTTTTATACTAAAAATTATTAAACTGCACATTATACAAGAAATTTTTGAAAATGCAGCAAACTATATAAAAAATGATAAATAAAATAAAACAAATACTACCAAATGTTTCATTAACTCCTTCACAATGGACTTAGTTTAATATACACAAATTTGTGTACATATTTGCACGTTAAGTATCTGCACTACAACTTTTGATACAGCATTATCTTTCATAAAAGTTTGACTTTTAGTAAACATTCCAATTCTTTTGTACATATTAATTTTTTATTTAAATATTTTTTACTAACTATTAGTTTGTGAAAATAAAGACTGTTTTCATTATTAGTCTGAGTGCAAAGTGATTTCATGTTAATGATCAAAAATCTATTCTTCATCCCAAAAATCTGATATTTATGTAATCTCTAAAACCTCCAAAATACATGTAAAATGTTTGTTTTCAATAATACTTCATATTTTATTTTCTATACCATAACTATGTGGGGTCTGTCACTTGACCAACCTCATAACCATCATAAAAAAACTACGAAATAAAATGCTTTTTTCATGCTAGAGTTACTAGATATTATAAGATGAAAATAAAAATGTTTAGTCCAAGTAGCTTAAGTCTCATAATGCTATATATATATATATTTATTATGTTGAACTTCCAGTCATGCCTAGCTAACATTACAGAACTTGCATTAATGCAGAGCACATGCACTCAACATTACATATCCACTAACAAAATTTACCTTTAGTCCTCCTCTTCTTGGCTGTCTTTTGGTCACATTTCAATTTTAACATATTATATATGTATATAAATTATTGCTGTTTAAAAAAAAATTAATAAACAATAAACAATAAATCAAGTAGTAAAGCTAACATTCATCTCTTCTGGCTAAGACCTTTGAACTCAGTTGCTAAGCCTTTTAAAATTTCACACATGGATAATATCAAAAAATATTTTTCAGGTTTTTTTTTTATATATATACAACTGAATATCCAAAAAATCATAAATAACTATATTGATACCACAGAATTACACTAATTTATTAAGCTCAGTAACTAAAGACACAATCTACCTCAATAAAATCTTGGATTATGAAGAATGATGTAGCCTTTTCACATACCAAAATGGCTGACAAAACCACTAGGGGTATATTCTAAACTGTCAATTGGTTATTCAGTTGTCATATATTGAAATAAGTGTATGTAAAGGACCATTTCAAAAAATGGAAAGAGGTGAGCAGGGCTGCTGTGTTTGATTTAGTACATAAACTAAACAAAATAAAAATATACAAAGTTGTTATTTTAAATTCTAATTTGTTAATATTGGTAATTTGAGTTCTTAATTTGTACAAACCTATACTTAGTATTTTCATATCACAAACATCTAATTTTAAACAGTACTGCACTCAACATAACACGTGGCTCACTAAAATCTATATTTAGGTGTGTTTTGATATTTACTTTTAAATTAAGAAATTAACTCATATATAATATTAAAGTTTGAATTATAATCTGCATTTCATTCCAAACTTACTGATAAATTCATGAAATAGTAGTTTAATGAAATTTTGAAAACAAGTCAACAAACGTGATAACAAGAGTTGTAAAAGAGTTAGAGAGGTCAATATCTGCAGGCAGATGCAACATGTCTCTGCTACACAAGTCCAACATGGCCAATTCTCACTTCAGAAAAATTGTAATAACCAAAAAAATCTAAATTACTCCCTGAAACCTGCAAAAACATACAAGAAACCCCATGTGAGTTGGTTGACATACACACAAATAGTTCATAAAATCTCAAACTGTGCTTTCCTCACAGAAAAAATTTGCAAAAGACAAAAATTTCAAGACTGTCTACACCATTGTTCAGAACATGTAAAAAATCATGTTTGTACTAAATCCCACATAAATTGGTCAAAATATGGCTAGAAATTGACCAAAACCTCTAAAAGTAGGGGTTTATTTAACAATAAACAAGGAGTCAAAGTGCTGACTGCTTCAAAAGCAAAATGATTTTCATGTTAGGATTAGAAAAACTTTTCCCATGAAAAAATTTCAATTGTCATTTGCATAATCTCTAAAACTTACTAAATTTCACTTTTTTCAATGAAACTTTATATTTTATGTTATTTTTGTTACCCTAACTCTATACCAACTTTCTAACCAACAAATAAACAATTCAAAATAAATCTAAATTACCCTTTTTTCTTCCTAGAAGGTTTGGTTTGAATTTTGTGCAAAGCTACATGAGGGCTATCTGCACTAGCCATCCCTAATTAGCAATGTAAGCCTAAAGGGAAGGCAGCTAGACATTACCATCCACTTCCAACTTTTGGGCTACTCTTTTACCAACAAATAGTGGAATTGACTGCAACATTATAGCATCCCCACAGTAAAAGAGTGAGCATGTTTGGTGTGATGGGGATTCAAACCCACAATCTCAGATTGCAAGTGGAGTGTCTTAACCACCTAGCCATGCCAGGCCCTTCCTAGAAGGACTTCATATTATAACATGAAACTACATTTGATTATCCTAAATAGGTTTAAACTCATAACAGTATACACCTGTTTGTACTTAAATTTTGTTTTACTGGCCTTTGAATCATGTCCAATTGGTATTTGTGCCATATAAGTTGTAAATTACTTAGTGAACATATAGTTCACATTACCCTATGTAATTACATAATGTGCAAGTTATTTGAAACCTGCAAACAAGCATACCTGGTGAAGGCATTTTATCATTATTCTTTGTTTTACCCAATCTAACCTAAAAAAATAAATATTTACATTTCAGTTAATTTCATAGTAATAAAGAAAAACATTAATAAAGAACTTATCCGTGTCACTTATTTTGCTGTCAATGGCACTTAATACTTTTCTATTCTAATAGTGCTACTCCACTAAAAAATTTATTTAATTAAATAATGGAGCAAAAAACACAGAATCATAACAATAAAGCAGATAATGTCCTGTAACTCAGTTTTTCTTGTCTTCTAATTGATAAAAGTTGTTAAAAAAAATAAACCTTGTGATACATACAGATAAACATGCCCAAAGCAAAAGTAGTAATGAATATTTACTGCAGATATTTCTTTTGATTTCTTATTGTAACAAAATTAGGTGTTTACTTTCTTGTTGTTTTAGCATTTTCAAAATAACTGGCTTTTCTGTTTTATATTGATCAATAATCCAATTTTTTAACCATGTTTTATAGTTGTTTCTAGGTTAGGTTCCTATAAAATGCACGAAGCATCAATCTATATTTTTAGCTAAAATTATACTAAAAAATTCATTTTTAACTTTTAAATATTAACTATTCATAATTAATTATAAAGTCTAAAAGTCATCAAAGTACATAACCTGATAAGTAATTTTTCTGAAACTTAAAACAGAAATAGGTTAACATAAATGTGTATTAAGGAATTACAGAAATATTATTGTCAAATATAAATATCCTGTTATAAGATCAATAAATAAATCAATTGAATAACTGCTGCCTATTCTAACTATATTTTATAAGTGTATCTTGAAAAAAATGAAATATATAGCCACCAATCACATGCCATTTTTACATATTCTCTTAATTTTTTAATAATTAATTAAACATGAAAAAATTATTCAGCAAAATTTCCATCTGTATGATAGTAGATTACTATTAGTTAATATTAATGCTGCTTTTGGTCATTTGCTGAAAGACTTAATAGACATTATTACTTTACAGCAATGTTTGATCAGATTTTGATACAAGAGACAAATATGATGTCTCTTACTATTCTATCTTAATAATAATAATCAATATAGCTAATGATTTGCCATACTTGTTCATTTCTATCCAGATTTATCACCAGTAACATAAAATTCATAAACATAAGTCCATAAACAAATGAGTCATTCCTAGTTTTTTCATCCTACAGTACTTGAGAAATTAAGTACTAACCTTTATATGATCCTCTCTGGCTTTCAGCACTTTCAGCCTAGCTTGATTCAACATGTTAGAACTCTGACTAATAGAAAGAAAATTATCAAAATATTTTTTATTTCCACATTTTTACAGTTGGGAAAACAATCATAATATACTCTAGTTCAATGTATTATACATGTAACTGACTTCTAGAGAAACAATCACAAAAACTAACCCACTTTGGTAACACAACTCTTGTAAAATGTATATCTAGTATGTTCAATATAACCTCTTTAATACCATTGTAAGTTTGTATTTCAAAATTATGTGCAAAATACCAAAGTATGTGACGCCACAAAATAATTAATGAAATAAAAGATACTTATGAATCATAAGAACATTCACAATAATGTTTAATAAATCCAATTTGTTTCAACAATTTAGAATTATTTTACTTACACTATTAAACTTTCATTATACCTCATCATTAACTAAGAAAAAGTTTCCAAACAATGAATTACACACAATTTCACATTTTATCAGCCAATTTGTTGAAATTCTTGCTATTATAGACTGGATTTCCCACAAGCAAGTCATTAGTTATCCAAATAAATTACATAAGATTTGTATACTAATGGTTATATAAAAATTTAATTTACCTACATTAAGAATAAAATTATTTATACTTTCCCCTGTTTCCAAGTTTACATAACACTATAAAATTCCCAAAAGTACAAAATCATGATGGTTTTAAAGTATGTATAAATATTAAATTTTTATACATGATAGCTTTCAAAATGACACCTGTGCATGTCAAAAATGACACTAATTTTGATTCTTAATGTACTCGTGAAACAATTAATGGCATAAACATGAAATCATCTTGAGATCATAAACATATGTTCAAGCTTACATTTTTTTCTGGAGTTCTACTTGTTTTTCTTTCTTCTCATAGTATTCCATTATCTTTACTCGTTGTTCTTGAACAAGACGGCCCTTTTCAATGTTAAATTCTTCCTCTGCCTACAGGGAATGAAACTAGACAATGTAATGAACCTTGTACAGTATTATGTTGTTATATTTCTAAAAAGATACAATGATAACTGTAATTTAACTGGACTGGAAAATATATCTATACTTTTCATTTTTCAGAAGATTTATTTGCAGGTGAATAAAACACTGATATTCATTTTAAAAACATAAATCCATGTATATTTTCCATACAAAGTAAATCTACTGCTTTGTACATGACTAATTTTTGGAACCAAGGTAATTTAATCTAACAAGTTTTAAAGTTATTAATTGGTATTCTTTTTTGTATATAATGCAAAGTGATGTTCAAAAGTTAAATTACAATTTTTTCTTCAAATACGTATGCACAGCTTGGCTAATTCATACCTTTCGCTGCTGTAAGTCTAAAAACATTTACTTGACAAGTAATATTTCTTATGAAGCAAACACTTAAAATCCAATAAACATTGGAAAAACATTTTGTTAAGCAGCCAAAAAACAGAGTATTAAATCTCAGAAAATGTATGAAGCCACATGGTAGTCAAAATTACACAGTGGAAAACATTCTCACAGAACAGACGACTTGATGGCACAATCAGTGAAAAGTTAAGAAACCCAAATGTTATAACAAATGGAAAAATCTATTGAAGCCCATCTTTATTTCAAAAGCACTGCTCGAAGAAATTTCATAATTAGCAACTTCTTAGAAACTGAGAAGAAAACATTTACAAACAAGAACTGTGCAAAATATTCCAAAAGAGAAATGATAATGGGAGGGGAAAGGCTTGTTGCATAGAATACTATTTGTATCAAAGACATCTCTCTTATTAGCACTCTGAGTCAAGAATCAGTAGTTCAAACAACTTGAAACTGAAAATTCCTAAGACAGTAAAATAAGAAATATGCTGTATCATATGCGAGAGATAAGCTATGACAGCCATAAAAGTGAGAAAATGTCTTTCCAGCTCTTGGTAAAAGCAATAACCTCAAAGTTAACAAAGGAATGTCATTAGAGCATAGAGGTGTAGAAGAAATCATAGAAAGAGCCTAGCCCTATTTTGATGAAAAATTCAGAATTATTAGTATCTAAAAAATAACCTTCACAAAGAGAAAAACTTTGATGCTGGTAGCAGTAATGGGAATGATATACACAAATCTAAAAAAAAAATTTTTTAAAGTTTAAAACGAGTCTGTCAGAATTAGTTGAATGGAAAAAAGGACAGTTTCAACACCTTCAACAGAAAGCCAGTAAAGAGAAAACCAAGCCTGAACATTGAAAATAATGAAAAGTTTGGCAGAAATAAACTATTAGAACAGTAACAAGCTGAAAAAGTGGGTAATTTGAATACTGTTACTCAAGGATCATACTTACAAGTATATGAAAAGCAAATTAAAAACCTTCCAAGTTCTGTGTTAAGCAAGAAGTTGTTGTTGTATTTTTTCACTTAATCAAAAAAGGGTAATGGGATGCATCTGCTATGACAAATGTTCCAGAAGCTCATAAAACACATAAAAAAACACAAATTTCACCAAATACTCTATGAAAAGAAATAAAACAAATTTGCAAATAATTGCAAAAAATTTTTCCAATGCTGAAGGAATGTCCTTGTGTTAATTAAAAAATATATCAATGTTTTAACATTTCTATATCAAAATCAAGTATATAAATCAACTATACGGCAAAAGAAACACCATGAAAAATCGAACATTACATTGCTGAAGATTCAATCCAAAATGTATTTAACCTTATATAGAACAATAAAAGACAAAAACACAAAAGTAATTAAACATGTCTCAAACCTAAAACAAATGAAAGAAATAAAAAAAAATAAACCATTATATAAAGTCAAAACAATCAAAACTTTCACATGTTTTAAACAGTTTGAATTCCTTAACATGACATCTTAGATCACCAGTATGTTTGAGCTTACACTGTTTTTTTGCTAAAATACAGTAAACAAACTTACATCCTTGCAACTTCTGAAATGTTTTCAAAAATGTTTTACAAAAAAACAAGACAATACATTAAACTGAATCAATCATAAAAACACTCTTAATATTAAAAATAAAGTTGCATGTAAAACAAAAAAGAATAGAGCACAAATTAACTTGTGCTAAAAAAACAACAAAGAAACATGGTATCAAAGGTAAAATAGGTACAGATTAAAGTGCATTGTTCCACAACTCACACTGAAAAATCTCCTCTTAATCGAATGTCATAAAAGGTGGCAACCTAGAATGTGATATGACATTTTTCTCATGCAATAAGAAAGTATTGTTCCATTAAACAAAAGACCAAAAATCTATTATATACTACTGTACCTTTGCATCTATCTCTTCTGCCTTCTCATTTGCTTCCTGTTCGATGAAAGCCATCATATGCTTTATCTGGATAAACAAATACACACTTACATACATGAATAACTCTAACTTCCTAAGCACTACACAATCAACCAACAAAATCTATGTTCTTAAAACACATCCTTTTTGAAATGTTTGTTATTCAACATATCACAGATTTTTGCATCAAAACTAGAATTACAATGACACTAGTGTTACACATTAAATGTTTCTATAGCATCTAGTTACCAAAACAGGAATGGTCATAATCATGTGTCACACATAAGCAAATCAACTTCCACTTCCCTTCTGTTTAATATATCACATGATTGGTCCTATACACCTGTTTTAGACAATATACCATTTAGAATCTAATGTATCAAACAAGTTAACATGTATATCATGTTTCAACAAGAAACATTTTTTACACAGTTACTACAAATATATTTACATGTATATAAAGATTCATCATGACAAAATGATATATGTGCTGTTAAAGATGTACAAACCATATAACATATTATAAAGGTTAAATAAAACAAACAAATGCTATACTATAATTAAGAAAAATAAACAGATTTGGTTTCAGAAAAAAGGATTAGAAAATCCCAAAAGGCTTATATACAGCTGGCTGAAAACATTAAAACTAACAGCAAGGTTTTTTTCAAAATATACTAATGGTAAAAAATGTTAAAATGGGACCTGAACCTTTAAAGAATTCTAATGGTAAAAGTGTTAAATACTGAAATGGTTCAGTGTTGAAACATTTCCTTCTATGTTATTACGAGATAAAATACTTGCAATATTCTTGACCCCAAGTATTTGCTAATGTTAACATTTTACTAATCTAATAATGTATTTCTGGTAGATATTCACCTCCTCACATAGAATAGCTGTGTTCCTCCACACATCTGTGTATGACATTTGCAGACCACTAGCTTTGACTTAAATCCCTCCAAATTTACATGTTTAACAAGTTGTGCTGGTGCATAATGACATTAACATGCAGCAATAGCCCTCCACCAATAACTGACATAATTTTCATTCTCAATAACTACCATTAAGTACTTGAAATAGCCTCATTCTTAGATGAGGCAAGAAGAAATAACACCATAATAGAGGAAACCAGGTAGGAATATGTGAGGTAAGCATCCGTTAGGAATACATTTTCAGAATAACTAGAATCCCACATTAAATTGGTGGAGAGACCAGTGTAAATGCTAAACTTAGATGAGCTACCTTCAGGAAATGTCTGAAAAGAAAGCCCTTGAAGTGTGACACTCGAAAGTAAGAGCTCCATAGAGGTACATTTGTCACAGACCACCTCGTCTCACCCAAAAAATGCTCTTCACCAGGAACTGGAAGGTGGAAAGGGTCTCCTGTGTTCCCTTAAAAGAAAGGAGGGAGACTTTTGTTAAAGAGATTCAAAAAGGTGCCCATATCATCATCAAACATCAACCAGAAAGGTCTCATTAGAGACAATGTGTAGTAGATGACCACAACTCCCTATTTTTGAAAGCCAGTAAGCATAAACCAAAAAAGTAGGCAGATCTTCCCTGGTACCAGCTTTTTCAATGATAAGCCATAAAAATGGTACAATCTGGATCAGGCAATTGAGTATTATTGTTCATAACACAAACATTTATAGTTGTCTTATTTATAGTGGCTCAGAACTAGTAAGTGGTAAGGACTCCCATACTGCACTAGAAGAAAAATGAATTGGAGTACCCAGAGGAATATCCAAGACAATGCAATGGGTGATCATGAAACCCTATTCATAATGTTGATGGCAAACAAATAACATTAATGAAACACACAGTCCACAAGGGGAATGAAATATGCCTTAAGGAGCAGGTGAAGTGAAAACACATGAGGAAATAAATTCAAAAGGAAGTAAAGTAAGGGAATGGAGAGCAACATTTACACCCCAACCTGGAAGAGCAAGTGAGCAAGGAGGTTGACAAATCTGGAAGAAATGGATTAACATGGTGAGGACAAGTAAGAGAAAAACCCTGCAGTAATGGGAAAGATGAAAGCTACCCAATAACCTGAAATTCAGGAGACAAAAGACTCCTAGTTGAAAAGTCACATGAGAAACTCAGAGTCTAGTAAAAGTAAAATGAGTAAAGAATCCCAAAGCCTTGATCCAAATGTAAAAGATCTTTCTCTTTTGCTGATACCCTTCCATGGAAGGACAATTGGCTGGTTTGGTGTTTTATGACACAAAGCAACTAGGCTATCTGCACCAAACATTCAGTAAAAAGTTAAAATTAAAGTAAAATTATTGATATTCAAAGGAAATTAAGGTAAAACAAGGCAAAGTTTGATTTTTGAATGAAAAACGTAAATAGCATTAAATCCAATAAGGGAAAAACTACAGTAATACAAGTTGTAAATGACTTTCTGTAACATAATTGTAATTATCATAACTCACCAGGAAGACAAACAGATAAGTTCAAAAACCACCCTTGGTCACCTGAAGTTGGCTTTCCATCCTTGGTTGAGTTACCTGATGTTAAAACAATTTTCTAATTTCAAATTGAACAAGATGAACTTTGATTCTTAAAAGTGAATCACATTAAAGGAGGTCTAATGTACAAATTAAAAACTGAAATACCATTAAAAAGTTTAATGGCCTTTGAAAAACTACAAACATTACTAAAGTGAACAGTGTCACCATCACCAATAACACTGCCGAACATTATGGATAAACCTTGGGACAGAACATGTTTAACATGATGCCATCATTGAGAATCATAACAATGGCAAGAAAGTAAAATGTGGCTTATTGTGACCTGAGTGTTACACAGACAACATATCTGTGCTTCAGTCCCAGATAAAAGAAAATGAGTTGTAAAACTGTGACTAATGTATGGTCTAGTTAGAACTTCCTCTTTCTGATCCTTACAGAAGCAAGAAGGCCAAAGTTCAATAGAAAATTTTATTTGGAAAAACTGGTTTTGATGTTGCTCACTCCAAGTCAACTGCCAACTGGCACAGAGCTGAGCCTTGAATACAGGACCATTCTCCAGGTATGGAACATGAAGTGATAGTGACAGAGCAGACAGATTTAGCTGCAGTGTCAGCAAGCTTTTTCCTGCAAATACCAACATGGCCCGGTATCCAGAAAAACTGGACAGAAGTACATGTTAAAGAGAAATGGGCTAGTTGGTTTTGAATATCAGCAAGAACAGGATGTGAACTAACACAAAGTGATTCCAGGGCCAGTAGAGAACTAAGCGAGTCAGTATAAATAGTGCAGTTTAAGTATGCTTAGCTTCTATATAATCCAGGGCAAGAGAAATGGCAAATAGTTCAGCAGTGAACACAGAAGTTGTAGTGGGGGGATTCTGCATGCAACCATTGAACCACAACAAACCACGGCAGAGCCCACACTGTCACCTAATTTCGAACCATTTACATAAATAGAAATGGATGGTTCGAAAGATGTTAAGCAAATAACAGGCAGTATTTCCAATTGTGAGTGTCTGCTTTTCTCAGATGATTTAAAAATAGGTCATATATATGCAAAAACGGCTCATTTGGGTTGAGAAAATATTTTACATAGAAGAGCGAACAACGTATCAACCTTCTTCGGTCATCGTCAGGTTCACAAAGAAAGGAAAAGGTAACTGAACGTAAGCTGACCACATGTTTGAAAGGGGTTGTGCAACTGAGTGTCGGAACGTAGAGGGCGATGTTAAATGTTTGAATATATAATTTTATTTATTTTATTATATTAATATAGGTATAAAGGCGTTCCCTTATATTGGTTTATTTTGGGTTTAAGTTGTTGTATAAGTAAGGCTTCTTTAATTTTGCGTTTGTTTATGTTTGTTTCTTTATTTAGTATTTGAGTGTTTTCTATGGTTATGTTGTGTTTATTTGACTTGCAGTGTTCGAAAACGTGTGAAGGTCACTTTTTATGTTCTTTGAATCTGGTTTCCATTTTTCTACTTGTTTCTCCAATATAGAAGTCGTGGCAGTTATCACATTGTATTTTATAAATAATGTTGGTGTGGTGTTTGTCAGTGTAGTTTTTACATAGTATAGACCTCAGTTTTGTGCCTGGTTTTTGAATAAATTTGGTATTAACTGGAATGTCATATTTTGTTACTAGTTTTTGCCAAATGTTGGTTATTTGTCTGCTGATGTCAGGAATATATGGTATACAGCAGTATATGGTTTTGTGATTTTTTTGCTTCATGAGATACATTTACTTTTGTTGGTTGATTTTGCTTTCTGTCTAGGTGTGTGCGTATAATGTTTTCTACGGTTTGTGGAGGAAACTTATTGATGTTGATGAAGTATTGTTTTATTTTGTCTAATTCATTGTTAATTTTATCTGGTGAGCATAGTTTTATGGCTGTGTTTATTTGGTTTCTTAGCATGTTGAGTTTTTGTTTTGTTTCATGTGTTGAGTCCCAAGGAATGTATTGTCCAGTATGGGTGATTTTTCGGTGGATTTCTGTTTTGAATTGTGTGTCGGTTCTTGTAATTTTGAGGTTAAGAAATGATATTTGATTGCTTTCTTCCTGTTCACATGTGAAGTTAATGTTGGGATGTATAGAGTTAATGTGATTGAAAAAATTAAGTATGTGTTCTGTAGATTTGAATCCCACAACCGTGTCATCTACATATCTGTACCACTATAGTGGTGGATGTAATGCTGTGTTAATTGCTTGTGTTTCAACTTGTGTCATAAAAATATTGGCTAGAACTAGTGATACTGGGTTGCCCATGCTTAGGCCATTTGTTTGTATATAGTTTTGGTTGTTGAACATGAAGTGTGTCTTTATTGTGGTGAATTCTATGAGGGTTGCTAATTGGTTACTGGGAATGTCTGTAGTTGGGTTAGGGTCTCGGATATAGAGTTCTAAGGCTATCTTGCAGGCTTCAGTGGTTGGAACTTCTGTAAAGAGGGATATAACATCGAAACTGGCCATTAAGACTTTATGATTAAGTTGATTTAGATTAGACTTGAAATTAAAAGAGTCTTTGATGAATGAGCTGGCTGATGTTACATATTTGGAGAATGCCCATGCTATGTATTTTCCAAGATTGTTATTAAACGATTCATATGTGGACATTATTGGTCGTAATGGACAATCTGGTTTATGAGGTTTGGGGATGCCGTATATTTGTGGTGTGCGTGAGTCGGTTTTACGTAGGTAGGAATAAAGTGTTTGTGAAATTGTGTTGGCTTTTTTCATCTGTAGTAGTAATTTGTTCAGTTGTGTCTCGTGTGTCTTTGTTGGATTTGTGTGTATTGGTTTAAATTTGTTCGTGTCTGATAGGATGTTCTTCATTTTTTGGATGTATTCATTCGTGTTCATTATGACTATAGCGTTACCTTTATCTGCTTTTAGAATTTTTATGTTTTTGTCTTGTTTTAGGTTTTTTAATGGAATTAATGTCTCTTTTTGTAAGGTTGTTTTTTAGTTTTCTGTTTTGTGAAATTATGTTGATGGTTTTGTGAGAAAATTATTTGAAAAAATCGTTTAAGATGTTTTTAGGTGTTTCTGGAAAATATAAATTTGTAATTTTACCTGGGGAGTTTGGTTGTTGGATGTCAATAAAATTATCTAAGTTGTCTTCTTTCTGTTGGTTGTTTTTGGTTGTTTCTCTGTTTTTGTTTTCTGTGGAAAGTATCACAAGTCTCCTGGCTAGATCTTCTAAACATGTTTTGATTTCTATGGTTGGAATGTACCTAGGTGCTATTGCGAAGTTGACTCCTTTGTTAAGTAAATGTATCTCGTCTGTGTTTAGTTGTCGGTCCGATCTGTTAATTATGAGGTTAGTCAACGGTTTGTCATGTTGTTTGCTCTTCTATGTAAAATATTTTCTCAATCCAAACAAGCCGTTTTTGCATATATATTTCTCTACAAGTGGGTTTTCTCGACATCACTGAATAAAAATAGGTCAATTTTGGAACTGTAAAAAGCCATGGTGGGATGATCTGACCAGTGGATACAGCAATATTATTCAAGAACAGACCCAATTCATCCAATTGCACCTGGATACAAAAGGCCAAAAGGAGCAATGGCAGATCATCTGTTCTGAAAAAGCATGGCCCACTGAAGAATGAAAACATAACCCCAGGTGGGATGCTTTGGTAAGGAACGGAATTTCGAAAAATACAGTAAAGACAGTCACAAATGGCAGAGGTGCAAAGAAGGTTCATGAGACTCTTATGTATCAACTCCAAACTGGAGAAGTGCAGAAAGCCCCAGGGCAGAGCCAAAGTCTTTGATGGCAAATGGGGTCCAGCCTCTTTGAGGCTGAGGTCCTAGCAGATCCATAGATCAGTGACGCATAGTTGAGTTTCAATCGAATAAGAACACGATATATCTTTAGCACAGAACATCAATCTACTCCCCAAGTGGTGGAAGAGAGGACATGGAGGATGTTCAGTGCTCTTGTACATCTGACCCATAGCTGCTTCATGTATGGTATAAAGGTCAGCTTACAGTCAAAGATAAGCCCCAAGAACTTTGTCTTAGGGACCACAGGCAGCACAACTTCACCAATACAGAGTTCAGGATAAGAGAGAGAGAAGTTAAGGCCATTTGCTGTAGTCCACTTCAGTAAATGATTGAAGGCAGTCTGTAGCTGCCACTTAATATACCTCATTACAGTAAATATACCTTAGTATATCATGAATAATATAGTCACCAATACTGGAAGATACACAAACCGGCTCTACGTGAAAGTCGTCGACATAGAGCCTATTTGCAAGAGTGATGGCATTAATCTCTATACTAAAAAATGTGACACTCAAAACACAGCCTGAGGGACTCCAAGTTCTGTAGAAAAGAAAGGGAAAGTGTTCTGGTCTTCTACAAGAAAATTAACTCTCTTAGCCACTGTTGCTAAACAAAGTAATTTTCTTTTAGCCACAGTGACAGTTATTTAGCCACAATTTTAGGTCGTCAAAAACTGTGTGATGCATGACTTTTAACATGCATCAATTTCATCCAGTAAAAAATAGTTGTAATTATGTGAAAATCTACAAGACGTTAAGTTTTGTACTATTTTTTTATTCCCCAACAATCCTCCATGCCAAAAAAAAACAAAACAAACAAAATAACAAAATAAGCAGGATAAAGAGGAAAATAGAGATACATTTCTCAAAATAACACAGAAACAAAAAAATGACTTAAAATTAGAATATGGCAGCATGACTAGTAGGTAGATAAATCCAATGGCAGCTCTTCAGCCAAATCATTCTCAACAAAAGATGTGGTAGAAGTTGACACTTGAGGTTCCGAAGCACATTTCTTCAACAGAGAATGGTACCCACGGCTGTCTTTGTGAGTGACCCAGCATCTGAATGCAGAGTTGAAGTTAAAATGATCTAAAGGTTTGGACTCCACGGATAAGTTCAATAACATCTGTCTTGGCCAAAAACAGACCGCTCCTGACATCTGTTTTGATGCTGTTATATCTGCTAATTCCCCACTCACAGTCAACAGAGGTAACTGGAATTATTAATCCAATTGCTGCTGAGACAGATTTGGAAAAGTTTGACAGGTCTTGTGGATGTATTCCTTGTAGAAGCTCATGTTTCTGTTTTTGAGAGCATCCTGTTCCATTATGTTCCTTAGTAGCAGCCTTTCAGTCAGTGCCTATCCTCATTGACGAAAGGAGAGAAGTGCTGGATGAGTTTCTGCGGATCATCCTCATCAGATACTGCTCTGCTGTGACATGGGCTAAATATTGAAAAAAATGGCATGATGTTAGTGTCTGGGAATGCTACTTGTAGTCTTGTGACTACCACTTCAACAAATGACTCAGCAGCTGATCTGTACTTTTCACTTTGTTTATCAATATCTTTGATGACATGTGTAAGAAGTGTAACCACTGGCATCAGGAGCTTGTGGGAGTTCCTTCAGTGCAGTCTGTGTGTAAGGACCAAGGATGTGTACCAGCGACTGAATTGACAGAATTGACCCATCAATAATTGCTTTAGCCTGATCATAAGAGAAATCAGCTCTCTGTAGAGATCTTGACAAAAGTCCAAGAATGCCAACAGCATCAGCCAAAAAATGTGTCATCATAACAAAGCTGTAACATGACATTTGCTGGACTAGACCACGTAGCAAGGCTCGTTCTGAAGTACCACGTTCCATTGCTATGACCTGCAGGCAGCTTATAACAGACGCAATACAGTTGACTAGTGCTTGGACAGAATCATTAAGAGTGCCATTGTGTGAAGGACACTTGCTTGATTTTGTTGCTTTTCTCTCTGCCAGAACCCAACACAACTTTGGAGAATATTTCAGGATTTTTGCAAACTGGTTCAAAACTAAAATGTATCACAAGGTATGGCACCTGGTTTGCTGCCTTTTCAGCTGCCAACTGTAATATGTGTGCCAAACAATGACTTATTATCCAGGGACATTCCTCCTTAAATTTTGTAGCAACACCCGTTTTTATTCCCACCATGACATTTGCACTATCAGTTGCAAGTCCAAACAATCCTCGATCTGCCATGACTGAGCTTATTGTGTTGTAGATAGAATCAGCCCCAATGGTGGTCAGCTCACGCACAGCAAGGAATCGACTTGTAACCTCACCTAATGATGAAAGATACCTGATATAAATTATCAGTATAGAGGGGTCATTCCATGTCAAATCATCCAGGGGGCTGCAGGTCACCCCACAGAATGCCTTGAAAAAATTCACATGCTCATCTACCCATATAATGAAACACTGCCAAAAATTAGATCAATATCTCTAATTGTGTCTTATTTACAGCCCTGTAAAATTTAGTTAATTTTTGTTTATTTTTGGCAAATTCATTTTCGGACAACTTTGGCTGCTTAAAGCTGTAAGAGTAATGGTGGTAGAAGACTGAAATTTGCTACACTGACTGAATTACTCTCACAGAATTCAAAAATGGTCTCAAACCAAGTTTATCTCTCTCAGGATTTGCAATAGTGGGGCTGTAAAATTACCTGAAAACCCAAAATCATAAAAAACATTGGTTTGTGTAATAAGCCATAGCTCTCTGACTTAATATGATACAAAGCTGAATTTTGTAAATATTTTATTTACAAGTTTCTTTCAATTTAATAGTTTACAAACTTTGTCAAAATTTATTTGACACTGGTGCAAAGTAACACCTTCGTTTTCATAAATCAATGGTCAGTAGTTGTAACATAGTATTACTGAAAATATGTAGGGAAAAACCTATTTAATGCTATAAATCATTTTTTGATTGTTACAGACTTTATACTATGTTGTATCTGTTATCCATTTTCATGTACAACAATTCAGGATTATCCAAAAAACTTGCATCAAAATTATTGTACCCAAAGACAGAATTTCCTCAATTTTTATTTGCCAGATTAATGTTTTGCTTCAAATTTTCAAGTCAATGTTGCATGTTTAACTATTTCAACCGTTTCAGCTCAAAAATATTTTACAACTGACACTGTATCATTTCCTAACATTTATTTTGTATAATTAAAAGAAAATTTTTAAATGTTCATAATTTCAGTTCTGCACAGATTTGAAGAGTTTTGCCTACAAACACTTAGTTTATCAGGATTTTTCTGCCCATGCCAAATTATAATTATTTTTGCTAAGAACCTCTCAACTCTAGAAAGTTTTATTATCCATTGCATAATTTTCAAGCATTTTCCTCATCTTTTTATGCTTTGTTTTTTAAACATTTTCATGTTCTCAGAAAATGGTCTGATCATTCATTTACTTATGAAACAGTTTGAATATACCTATAAAGTTTAAATAATACTGGGTAGTGTAAGAATTAGACTACTGCATTACAGCAGTATAAATATAGTGAATTTAGCACAGTACCAGTTTAAAAGAAGGGCTGCACACTGTTAAATTAAATTCTGATGATCTAAGCCTTTACTGAATATTACTTCAACACATAGTAACAACATAGCTAAATAAATTGGCTAACTGGCTACTTAGTTCTAATTTCAACCATAATACATTTAAAACAAGAACATTACCATTATGAGTGACATTAACATTACTTCATTAATCATTCATCTGAGTTACACAAGACTAACGGGGATTACTGTATATTTTAAAAAAAATAAACAAAATGATAAACGAACAGTCATCTCTAGTTGACATTAGCAATCTGTCATGTCCAAAATGTTTACATTACCTTTGTTTTAAAACTATGCATAAATTATGACTGCCAGAAGTCGTCTGTCATAGCACAGAGTAAATCAAAAATTTCTTTAAAAAATATAATATTGCAATTGTAATGGATATAATGTTATTTTAATATCTATGTTTCTTTCAGTTTAATATTTAGAAATGTATAAATTTATATTGTTACACATGTATTGCACAAGTCCTGCTTTTTCTCTAAATTTCTAGAAGATTTTAAAGTGTAAGAATCAACAATATTTGTTTTACATTGATGCCCACTGAACTTCCGAGGACTTCACCTAACGATTACAAATCACCATACCAAGAGACAGTTAATATTGTTAGATGCTACAGTTAATATGCTATAAACCTCAGGAACTATGATTGTGATAAACACTTATTAATCAGAAAACTACACATATTTGATCATGAAAGTTTACAGACTGCAAGCATTAGAAACCATTTCAATTTAGTGAACTAACTTTAGTATTTCTATAAGAACATTAAATATCTTCATCAGTAAAAAGCTAGCTTTTAAACAGCATAAAGCCAGCTAAGTATATACAGTTAGCCAGCTTAAGTAATACATAACAATATCAACTCAGAATTAATTCACCTATTGTGGACCTATACCATCAATAAAATATTTAAGTTCTAGACCAGCCAGAAGACCAAACATTGCTTGCAAGTTGGTAAAATTTGTATACATAAATCATTAGTTGTAATAACCATCATTACAAATTGTATTGTCATTTGTATATTAAAATATATTTGTGTTACAAAAGAAAATTGTGTGGATCAATCTTGTTGGTAAACATCATAAACATAATACATACTGACATTTAATTAACCTCCAAATTCAAATTAATCAGTAACTAAGTAGTCATTGTAGTTTAACACAAAAAAAAACATTGAGACAGAAAAGTTCTATACACAAATAGAGAATTAATGAGTGAATACTAATGCCTTCAATTTTTGATGTTGCAATTTTACATCCCACCACTCATAAAATTAAAAAGGGGGAATCCCAACATTAAAGAAGCAAAATCCATTAAATTAGATGTTGATACAGTTTAATCTTATTTTTCTAAAAAAGTTTGGAACAATATTCAGCTTTTAACTCTGAAACAAACAAGAACTAATCATCTATGACTCTTATCAATAACAGTGTTAATATTATTACTAATACTAATATTGATAACATGACGAAGTTTTAGTCATTGGGAAAAAACTTCACTGCCGTATTCCTAATTCAGTTATGGAATTGTAAAGGTATTAATTTTATGGTATAACCACTTGCAATATACATTGTAAAAGTTTAATTAAAAATTAACCTATCCTTAAAATGGTGTGCTACTGTATTATGGCACACGACAAGAGAAACTGTCGATCGGTAAATTCTAGTAGTTTCCTGGCATGAGGTAAACAAATCACGCACTCTTGAGACTTCACTATACCTTTTAACCCTAACGTTAGGTCAAAACTATTTCAGTTTTTTGATAGTACAAAGAGTATTAACATAAGTTCAGCACGAATTTATTGATACATGGTTACCTGTTTCTTAACATCTGCATCACTCAAAGCCATTGTTACTAACTTTGTATTACAAATGAAAAGATAGTATAATTTTATATTAAAGATAAAATATACTACAATTTAACTAACACAAGTTATTAAACAAACAACTTTAACATCAACCGAACGAGCCGATCGATCAGTCATGTGATCGTTCAAGCTTGCCTCCTATGTTCTAAATAATTACGTTGAAAATAAAGTTTATTATTATTGTTATTGTTAAGAGGCCCGGCATGACCAAGCGTGTTAAGGCGTGCGACTCGTAATCTGAGGGTCGTGGGTTCGCATCCTCGTCGCACCAAACATGCTCGCCCTTTCAGCCGTGGGGGCGTTATAATGTTACGGTCAGTTCCACTATTCGTTGGTAAAAGAGTAGCCCAAGAGTTGGCGGTGGGTGGTGATGACTAACTGCTTTCCCTCTAGTCTTACCCTACTAAATTAGGGACGGCTAGCACAGATAGCCCTCGTGTAGCTTTGTGCAAAAATTCAAAAACAAAACAAAAAAACAGTTATTATTAAGTATATAAGAATAATGAATAAATCATTTGTATGTAACTATCTGCAGGATATTGTACTATTAAGTATTTTATATGATCAATCTCTCTCTCTTCCTATATACTAAATAATCTACAATTAATATATAAAATTTGTATTCACAACATGGACAAAAAGTATTAATAGTGTCATTTGTATGTTTGCTCGTTTGTTTTTGAATTTCGCGCAAAGCTGCAAGAGAGCTATCTGCGCTAGCGTCCCTAATTTAGTAGTGTAAGACAAGAGGAAAAGCAACTTGTCATTTTCACCCACTGCCAACCCTTGAGCTAATATTTTGCCAACGAATAGTGGGATTGATCGTAACACTATAAGGCTACCACGGTGTGACGGGAATTCAAACCCGCGACCCTCAGATTACGAGTCGAGCACCGTAACCACCTGGCCATGTCGGGCCGTTAGTGATGTGAATATTTGATACAAATATAATATTTATATGAAAAAACATAACGTTTTGCAACAACGAGGGTTTTATTGGTCCATTGCAATAGTGACACCCTATAAACTAAATTAGAATTATTATTATTATTACAAAATATAATAAAACCTCTTAAATCCAACCCATATTATTCACATTCTTATCAAGCTTTTTCCTAAACTTGCTTACATTTATTATCTCTACAACATCCGAAGGAAATAATTACATTGGTTAACCACACCATTACAAAAATGAAACTGCCTTAGCTGAAGATGACTCCTACCCTGCCAAAATTTATATTTGTGTTCTCTAGTCCTAATACTGTCACTGTTAAAAATGAAAAAAAGGTGATGCATCAACACAATTAATTTCCATTACAGTCTTAAACGACTCAATCAGATACCTTCTAACTCTTCTTTTTTCTAGAGAAAACAAGTTTGGAGATTTCAGCCTCTCCTCGTATAACAACCTCTTCATCCAAGGCACCATTCTAGTATCCCTTGTCTGATCATTTTTCAACAATTCAATGCCTTTTCTAAGGAAAGGAACGCAAGATTGAACATTATATTTCCAATGTGGCCTAACTAGTGGCTTGTACTATGAAATTATAACTTCTTTAAATTTGTGTTCAATATTTATGTAGAGATAACCTGAAATTATATTTACCATACCACGAGCAACAGCATACTGCTTGAATGGCTTTAGAGACTGATCAACTATTGCAGTGAAATCTCTTTCTTTTATCACTCTGTTAAGGTCATTAACATCCAAGTTATAATTCAAACCCACATGCATTTGTTACGTATTATAACTTATTTCGGACGAGTCCCTGATTTATTGTTATTTACGTTAAGTATTATTATTTCAAATAACTGGAAAATTGAATGTGGATTCAAAAGTTAATTAAATGTTAATATGCATTAAATTTACGACACTTGCCAACGAGATTGATACACACAATTTTTCTTTGGGGGGCCGGCATGGCCAGGTGTGTTAAGGCATTCCACTCGAAATCTGAGGGTCGCGAGTTCGCATCCCCGTCACGCCAAACATGCTCTCCCTTTCAGCCGTGGGGGCGTTATAATGTGACGATCAATCCCACTATTCGTTGGTAAAAGAGTAGTCCAAGAGTTGGCGGTGGGTGGTGATGACTAGCTGCCTTCTCTCTAGTCTTACACTGAAAAATTAGGGACGGCTAACACAGATAGTCCTCGAGTAGTTTTGTGCGAAATTCATGGCAGTTTCATGATTATTGAACCGCGCAATACTGTTTTGTTCAAAGCAGGAGAACGTGATTTGTCTGCAGTAGTAGCAGTGACGAAGGTATTCAATCTAAAGCGTCATTATGAGTCGAAGCATAAAGATTTCCACAACGTTGTCGGTGATAAATGAACATCTCGGATTGAATTTCTACGGAGGTCGCTGAATCACCAGCAGAACGTTTTCTCAAAGCAGTCAGCAGATTTAGGTGCAGCATGTAAGGTCATTTACGATATTTCGTTGATGATAGCGAAATCTGGCCGACCGTTCACTGATAGTGATTTTGTCAAGCAATATATGATTACTGCATCGGAAAAGTTGCGTCCGGAAGCAGTTTGCAAGCTACAGACGATAACTTTGAATCGACAGTTCAACGAAGAATTTCACTCCTCTCAGCAGACGTGACGAGGCAGCTTACAAATAAAGCAGCCAACTTTGTCTACTTCTCTTTGGCAGCAGACGAGTCAACTGACATCAGTTCAACAGCACAGCTACTAGTTTTCGTCATCATTTGATATCACAGAGAAACTAATCGGCATGGGTATGCTCTATTCGAGGAGACAGTACGACTGTGTAGTAGTGTTTTATTGGATTTCACCAAACTGGTAAGTGTGACAACTGATGGAGCATCAGCCATAACCAGAGAAAGTAGCGGGCTGGTAGCACTGTTGATGAAGCATCGAGGAAAGCAGAACAGACAGTTGGTGAAGTTGCACTGTATTATTCACCAACAGAACCTGTGCAGTAAAGAACTTGGTTTTCAGGCACTGATGGAATTAGTGACGAAAACCATTAATATCATCAAATCACGAGGTCTCAATGACCGTCACTTTCGAAGTCTTCTTGAAGAAATTGATTCAGACTATGATGACCTTGTGTATCACTGTGAAGTACGCTGGTTGAGTCGAGGGAAGATACTCAGAAGATTCTGGGAGTTGATCGATGAGGTGATAGAATTCCTCAGAAGCAAGAACAAAGACACAGAAGTGATTTCCATGACTAATCCAGCATGGCAAGCTGATTTGACCTTTCTGGTCGACATGACACAACACTTGAATGATCTGAATTTGAAGTTGCAAGGCAAAAATCAGCTTGTCTGTTAGTTTGCAAATCACGTCTCAACTTTCAGGGCAAAATTGCAGTTGTTCCGGCAGCAAGCAACATCAGGCAACTTCGTGCACTTTCCCACTTTTCAGTCACAGCTACAGAAGAATCAGGACATTGACACACAAGTTTATGTTGGAAAGCTAGACACCTTGATTTCCTTCAACTCACGGTTTCATGACTTTGACCAATGCAGATTGTTGATGAAACTTTTTGCTGATCCGTTCAGTGTGTCAGTGGATGACTTGTCAGCAGAATATCAGCTCGAACTTACTAATTTCCAAGCATCTGATGAACTGCGTGCTATTTACTGAGAAAACAGTTTGCTTGACTTCTACAAAACGTTGTCTAATACATTTGCTAATCTGAAAGAGAACGCATTTGTCTACACCAGCATATTTGGCACCACGTACTGCTGTGAACAGGCTTTCTCGCATATGAAACTGAACAAAAACAACACTCGCAATCAGCTGACTGATGATCATCTGGAAGCAGTCTTACGTCTTTCAACGTCAAACATCAAGCCAGACATTTCTAAGCTCGGAGATGACATGTAGCACCATCCATTGCACTGACTTTGTGACGGTTGATGTATCATAACATTTCTTAGGATAATGTGTAATTGTTATTTGTGTGTTCTTAAATGTGATGTCCATCTTATGTGAAGCAACTGTGGGATGATTTTAATCTTCACTTTTTTGTGGCCCCCAACAATTACGAAAAGTCTGTTTGTGGCCCCTGACACAAAAAGTTTGTGTGCCACTGATTTAGATCGCCCCCGCCAAGGGTCATTTACCATGCTCATCTTTGGAAGTGTTTCAATGAATAAACAGTGACATGAATAACTCCAGAAAGAAACTTTCCAGCAAAAAGATAACTTGCTAAGGAGCTCATGGTTTCTGTCGAGATCATTTCCAGAGGATCACTAAGAATAGACCTAACAGCATATTCACTGGACCAACTGCCTAAGAAAATCTCCCTCAGTGTCAGAACTTCAGAAGAATAAGTGATAATAAAGGACATAAGGTCATCCTACCTGTATACCATATGGGTATCAAATGAGAATATCACCATTTATGAATGAACAGTTTTGTTTATTGTTTTATTTCAGTATTAGACTTTTTCACGGAGTGTCACAGTTCAGAAAGAGAGCAATGTTATAAGCTATATATTCAATGTTATGGTTTAGTTGTTTTCATGACGTAGTTATTAATCATAATGATGATGCTGGATCTATAAAATTCGCAAAAGAAGTCCTGGGGTACCTAGAAAGTTCTTGATATTATAATAATATAGAAATTTCGTGAAATTCGGAGAAACGAGAGTACATAATAAATACTAATAATCAGCATGTGAAAGTTCACACAGTATTTAGTGAGTTCATGATATAAGTGTCAGAAAAGCAATGGCTCAGTGGTAAATGTGAAAGTTACCGTATTTATTTAGGTCTTCAAAGATTAGCGAGGAATGATTTTTAATAAGTTTATTCGTAAGTTACACGTATCATTAGCCTCGGCATTTCTATAGAAAAGTTTCTTGTGCTTTTAGTATACTGCAAGTAAAAATAGCCTGTAGAAAATGTTAAAGAAGAAATAAACTAAATTTTTATTGATAAGTGAAGTAAATTTTACATTATTTACACCAACTAATTAAAAAGCAAAACAAAAATACAACTCAACGAAAGAACAAATTGTGACGATGTGTTGATTTGTAGAAATTGACAATGTCAATTTTGATGTACTTGTGAAACTTTGACTCAGACTTTCTTACATACTCTGCGTCTCTAATAAAAAATGTTTTAAATTTATTATATTATATTTATCTATAATGATGTAAAAATAGTTTCCGAAATTGTACTGATAAAATTACTTAAATTTTCAGAAATGTATTAAGCTCCCAAAATAGTTGTAAATATAATGAGTAGCCTAGCGGGTATACTGTTGGATACCACGTCAACAGAAAAAAAAGAAAAAGTAAAGATCATATATCAATGAATTAATATTTTTGACAGTAAACTTTTATGGACAATAATACGCTGATTATGAACATATCATAATACTGATGATAATATTCTGAATATTGTGACGTCTTTATTATTTCTTAAAACAACTATAACTTGAAGATGACTTCACGTAGTGTAAGTTAATCACAGTTTAGAAATTGCTTTGAAAATTGTATTTAGTCTACATTACTATTAGTATACTCATTATTAATTATAGTATTACTGTCGTGACTCATTCAGTGATTCACATTACTTATTAGACTTAGTCACCTTACTATATATTTTTATTAAATTTGTTAATTAATTTTGAATTGTACTAAATAAAATTCTGCGCTTACTTTCAACTGAAGTTAGCTTTGAAATCACCAGCTCTGTTATTTATTATAGTACTGTTTAGTGAGTATAATTTACCGTTGTTCTCGTAACCTAAAAGATGAAGTGTTCTTTATGCTTAATGTATTGATAAATGTTGGTGGTCAGAAAACAATACTAATATTTTAAGATAATTGCATCTTTTTTCAATGTCTGTTTTTTTCAGAATAATATTAATTTATAATTAAACAATAACAAATTTAAAGTCGATATGGATACGTATTGTGTATCTGAACCTTATCTGCAGTTTTCAGTATAAAGATCCTGCTGTCTTATATGAGCTAAGAAGTTGTATGTTAAAACATAACTTATACTTGTTGCAAAATTATATTATTTTATAAAGAGTACTGTGGAATTATCGTAATACCGGATGTGTTTCACAGAGTTCGTCAGGTTTCCCACTCTTTGTAGGAATTGGGAAATATTTTCATTTTAAACATTGTCAGTTAATATTTTCTTGCCTCTAACCTTTTGAAAAATGTGCACAGGATTTTATAAATGTTGTATGTATTTGCTTACCTAGGTCATTTTTATCTAATCATTGGTTGCCTAAGCATTATTATTTCTGACCCAGCATAGCATGGGAAGATGGTTAGGGCATTCAACTCATAATCTGAGAGACATGGATTTTAATTCCTTTCACACCAAACATTGCTCACCCTTTCAGCCATGACAGCATTATAATGTCATAGTCAATCCCACTATTCATTGGTAAAAGAGTAGCCCCATTGTTGGTGGTGGGTGGTGATGACTAGCTGCCTTCCTCATAGTACTACACTGCCAAATTAAGGACAGCTAGTTGAGATAGCCCTTATGTAGCTTTGCACAAAATTCAAAACTAACAAATAATTATTTTTCTATATAATGTCTATAATGTGGTTTTCTTATGTTTATTATACTGAAAGAATCTGTATATATTTTGTGTGCATTATAATTCAATACTTTTGATAAATTTAATACCAGATGGCAGTTATTATTACAAATGTTGCCTAGATACTTATTTTAAAATAGTGTTCTAGAGTTTAACAAATTTTTACTACTCAATACATTGTTGTCTTATGAAGGCTCTGGTAAGAGGGGCAAAAGCTCACAAATAAAAATATTTTAACATAGAAAAAAGTCTGTATAATTCTACATATTTAGTTTAGGTTGCAACATTGTGCACCATTTGCAGATTGCATCATGTATTCCATCAGCATGTGTATAGCTTTAATGAATCAGAAAGCACCATACAATGAGAACTATACCAAATTTATAGCACAAGCATGTTATAATAAACATTTCAGGAACATGGTCACAAGACATCTAACATGCTTTAATTGGCAAGAACAAAACTAGACAACCCAGTTACATATTTTGTGAAATTATTTGGTCATTAAAGTTTTTTTAATGTTAAATGTGTGAACTTTTCTCTTTTGTGGAAATTAAAATTTGTTAGTTAGCATGTATTTAGAGTAATGCTTGATGATACCTGTCAGAATTCTTATCTAAATATTGGAGAGAAGGAGATAAGAAGAGCACTGGTTGAAATATTATGTTTTTCTAGAAAAAACAGTATTAAATTAAAAAATATATATATAAACCTTAAATAGTGTTCAAAGGTTAACACTGTATACTTGTGTATTTCTTGTTTTCATGTAACATACTTTTGAATTTTTCATATAATTGTGGTTATTTTATGGATAAATACAACTGAAATGATTTTATACATTGAATTATGTATTGTTTTAGTCCCTGATGGAAGCTGCAGATGATTTTTCTATAGAATTTGACAGGGGAGAACTTGAAACCCCAAAGAAAACTTTTAAGTAAGTATTTTGTGATTCTTTTGTGTATTGGGTATGAACAATAATAATTTTTCATAGTTATCATTATATGCAAAATATTTTACACATACCTCAAGCCTGTTACCTCATGCAAAACATCATGCAACAATCCTCCACTAAAAAGAGTGCAACACAATCTCAATATGCATGTGGCTTTTCTGCTAAGTTCTTATCACCTCTTGTTTGGAAGTGGTCGATTTCAGATGTTTTTTTGGTTTTGTGCTTTTGTGGGCTTTGCATTTGTAAATTAATAGTTCTAATTCAAAATAGGTTTCTCACAATAACATGTGGTCATATTGTTAATGTTTTTTACTTTAAATTCATTTTCCAGAAGGTTTTTCAAGAAACAATTTCTCCCTTATTACCACCATGTTGAATTGTTTGTCATCTTCAGCTCTTCCTTTACACATGGTTTATCTGTTGTTGGGATCTTCTGGATCATGATGCAGCTTTATCCAGGTTTGTGTGCTACCCACTTATTTAAGAGAATTATGTATGGGCCCTTTTTTGTGATGGTGTGTTTTCAATTGTATATGGAGACTTTGGAATCAGACGTGGAATTTGTGCATCAACATTGTACCCCTTCCTATCTGGTAGTTCACTTGTCACAGTTGGAATGATGATAATCTCCTGTTCCTGTCTTAGTCCTTCTCAGCCCTAACTAGTTTGTTATTCCAGGAGTTCTTCATCTTGTTGTTTTATTCAACTTAAATGGACATAATGCTAGCAGTACCAGTAAATACCTGTTGTGTTCAGGTCCAGTAGAAACTCATTTGTTAACTTGTTGTTCCCCTTTGGCAATCTTTTACAATAGATCAGTATGTTTTTCAGGTTTTGTCAGACAGACTTTTTCTGTAATTTCTTTCCCCACCTCCCTTGTCTAAGTAAACCCTTTTCCTTTCCTCTGCCTTACAATACCATCACTGCCCAGCATCTATCAGAGGCAGCACAAGGAGGTTGTGAGGTGTTGGTCTGTAGCTGAGAAGTTTTATAACATCTACCCTGGAGCTTCTAGCTGTATGTTGGGGACTCACTTCTCTGTCTCTTTTGTTATTATTATTCTTCACAGTTTGAATATCACTCTGTGGTGAGTGATTCTTCACCAGGTATTTTATAGAAATAATCCTAGTGGTCCTCTTTTAAATGCTTTCCAGTGAGTCATTGATCCTTTCATAGATAAGGATAACAAAACTCTACAAATGAAGCCTAATGAGTTACATGCATAAAGACATGAGTACTGTGACTCATAATCAAATAATCACTATGGCTATAAATACACACAAAAATATTACTAGTTTTACTATTAACAGAGCACTGCTTTGATGACTGGAGTGATGTTTCTACCCAATGTCAAGATAACTTTATTCAGTCACACTATTGAGTAGATTTTTAGCTATACAAATGTGCAATCGATATTATGATAACACAAATGCATTTACTATAACTGAAGGTAACTTGCCAAATACTTGAACAACTAGCCAGTCTTTCTATAATACCTCAGCATACTCAATACAGGTAAAAATACCCAAGAGTTTAATGTTTGTTATCAGCAAATATTACTATTTATGCTTTTGCCAATATAATTATCAGCAAATATTTACCATTTATGCCCTCTTTTAATATTATTAATGTAAATTAGAAGAAAAAAACCTCTGATTCACTGTTGGTCTTTGTGTGAAACAACATGTTTTAGCATTATAGTTTGCTTGTTGGACAAGTGGGTCTATTTTGTTCACATTGTTTGCTATAATCCTAGAAAAGCACACCAGAAGTTTTCTAGGAAGCTCTATAAGCTCCTTAAAATTTCCGAATTTATAAGTCTAACACACACACTCAGAAATATTTAAAAATACAGATCTCTAAACTGTAAACCAAAACTATAGTACTATAAACACATGTATACATGTCCTTTTAATTCACAAATTCAGTCAGATTATGAAGTAACACATTTAAATTAATACAGTGATATCATTACAGCTGTAGAAAAAATATATAATACAGGGTGTTTGGAAAGTCACTGTGCAGTTTTGAAAGCAGAGATAATAGCATTTATTCAGTCTATTTCAAGCCAGCAACTGATAGCAGTGTTTAGAAACAAAATAAGAAGGATCCAGGCCTGTATTGATGCCAACGGGGGTCACTTTCAACATTGTTTATAATTGTCATTCATATTTACCTCCTGTATTCTATATTGAAACATGTCTGTTAATAAATATATATGTGCACAGTGACTTTTTGAACATCCTGTAGAATAAATGTTACAAAAAAGCTTTAGACTAGTTTTTATATATATATAAATATAAACCATGATGTTAGAAAAACACATAGGTTCAAGAAGTCTTGATAGAAATTAAATAAAAACCCTATTACCCAAGTCCTTTCAAAAGGTGGATCTTTCTTCTGAAGCATAATTTATATTTATTTCCTTTTTTTTTTATGATTGTTACAATGTTAGTTAAGTGACAGACCCCATAATAAGTATAGAAAATAATATAAAATATAAAGCCTTATGAAAAACAAAAGTTTGAAATGTATTTAGGAAGTTTAAATAATTATGGAAATAATATTTGTGATTTTTGAGATGAAGAATAGTTTTTTTTTTAATTGTGACAAGAAATCACTTTGCACTAAGAAGAAAGGTCCACCTTTCTAAAGCACTTGGGTTATAGGAGTTTTATTTCATTTATATAAATATAATAGTATACTGTCTGTTGTATGTCTCTCTAACTATACAGGATGTGGATGGATCTTTACCAAAATGGAGGGGGTACATGCAGTTTCTATGGGAATTTGTGTTTTTTACCACTACATTCCCCATGTAGAGAGATTTTCACCAAATTTGGTATAGAGGTTCATTGGGCCTAGTGGGAGATGCATATAAATTTTCATTTCTGCATTTTGTGGTTTCTGTGGGTGATTTTGTCTTTTTTACCACTACCGCACCTCCTGTGGATGATTCTTCACCAAATTTGGCATGAAGGTTTGTTGGGTTGACACAAAGATATATCCAAATGTGAGGTTTCCACATTTTGTATTTTGCAGTTTTATGACATTTTGGCATTTTCTACAATTAAATGTAAAGGAAGAAACTTTTCATGTTCTAAAGTAACCTTTTATTAATCATGAATTTACATAACTTTCAACAAGGGAATGGATACTCCAGCTAATGTGTGTGTGTACATATATATATCAAACATAATTTTAGCTTGTGGCAGCTTAAAATATAAACCATGATTTCTTTTATCAGCTCTTTCATGTAGTATGCTACATACTTTGTAAAATCTTAATATTTAAGAGTTAAAACTATAAAATACATAAAAATTAATATTTATCAAGAGTTTAGATGTAAAATACAGTATGTGATACTCCTGTCTAAATTGAATTTGTTGGTGGCAGCATTATGTTAATGGATATGTGAGATTTCTTGTAAAAAAAGTGTATGAAAAGTGTATGAAAAGTTTTGTAAAACTAACAACGAGCAATAAAGTTATGTTTTTGAGTCATGGTTTTATTTAATAAATGACCTGCTTTTGATTTCAATACTTAATCTTGTTTTTTCATTTCTAATTGTAAACCTCTTACAAAGGCAATAGGCAGATATTTAAGAAGAAAAATGTAATTTATATTTTAATATTTCACATCTTATGAATCAGAAGACATCTAAAAGTTCAACCTTCAATCAAAGTTTTTACCTTCAGAACATTTTAAGAGCCTAATCTGCATTGTAACATTTCACCCTTAACACACTATAATGACAAAATCTATGCTGTTACTTCTAACATTATCAACCAGTTGTTTCTTATAAGTCCTTTATGATTCTTAATTTCTGTTTTTTCTTCACCAAATTCCTAACTTGTTTATAGTTCTATAAATTTTCTATCCTATCTATCAACTTAAACTTCCAAAATCTTGTAGCATTTATCCTTGATTTTCTCCTTCATGTCTGTAAAAACTTTCTCATATTTGCTTTTCCCTGTCATTCTTTTATGTTTTTGGGGGAACAAGTAAATTTTTTGAATTAAAAGCAATTTATTTATTCTTTTAAATTTCCCCCATCTGAGTTTTTAATGCATTATCCTAATTCACTGATACTAAATGCTGTTCGTATTCACTTATCCTTAAACTACTTCTAGCCATAATGAAGTTTTCTGTTTAACAACTAGGCTTTATTTGCTATTAATAATCTTCTTTTATAGTTTATATATGAAAGCATAGATAATTCAAAAACTAATACCCCCTATTAACTAATACTTGTTCTGTTAATTATTAACATTATTATTGCAGTTGGAATGCAAACCATATATATGTATTTAGTTACACATAACTAAATGTTTGTTTAAAAATCAAATAAGGCTAATATTGTCTTATGAAAAATATATGTTATTATAATCACACTTGCAAACAAAAGGCATTCATAGTATCACAATTAATATTCTAACACTTGGCTAATTATCGTTTGACCACTACTTTAATGTATTCCAGTGGTGAATACCTGATGAATTCTGGTAGTGAGTGAAATGCATTGTCAGGAATAGACATGGTGGACATTTCACTGGAACTAGTTTATTTTTTCCTTCTGCGTCTGTTGTTAAGCATTATGGAAAGATACAGTTGTTGTTACAAAGCAAGGTGAGATGTCTGGGTTACTGTAAAGCTATTTATTCAGGATCTCAATCACATCATTGATCCATCTCCTCCTGAGTTGCCCTCTTGCTTTGAATTCATTTATTTTCCTATAATATTACTAAGCAACCAAACTGTTTAATACTTTTGGGGGGTGTTCTAACCATTTCTCTAACCCATATATTTTTTTATCTTGTATTTTCTACTTATGTTAGCAGTTTTCACAAGCATCTAATTTTACAAGTGATGATTTTATGTTCTTAATTTTTAGTAAGAGTCCAAGTTTGCCATTGGTAACATAAGATTGGTACAAAGATGGGGTGTGTGGTTTAAATGAAATTTTATCATATGCTGTTCTTCTTTGAAACTGTAAGGGAACAGTTATAGAAAACAGTGTTTTAAAAAAATCTGATAAGCCCAATACAATTATCCTATAGGAAGTATACTTTATTATAATATTCAATAACTAACACTGCCATTATTAAAAATAAGAAAGGTTAGATATAATGGTCTAATGTAGTAATTTTAGACTTAGTTGTACTTAACTAACTCAATTACATTTTTAAAAAAATATTTTAAACTTTCATAATAATTATTCTCTTCAAAAAATCAACTACAAGCATTTTCAATTTCTCAGTCTTGAAACTAAAAGAAATTTGTAACATTGCAAAATGTTGATATTGAAAAAAAAAATCTGGATTATATAATTAGACAATAGGACATATTAATATATTTAATAATAGTATGAAAGAGATGCATGCCACTTGCATGATATTGTTATAAATGTTTAATATAGATATTGTAATACATTGTTTTTTCTTAATATGTTGAAAAAATTTGTAAAAATGTCCAGTTATTATTTACTGGACCATCTATTTCTTTTAGGCACCCTGTAGCAGTTTTCTTCCATCTGGTTTTTCGTATCTCAGCTGTCCTTGCATATCTACTGTGTGAATGGTTTAGTAATAGTTTCATTGCAAGTTTTGTCTTTATTGTTCTACTTCTGTCCATGGACTTCTGGACTGTAAAGAATATCTCAGGAAGGCTACTTGTTGGACTAAGATGGTGGAACTATATTGATGATAGTGGCCAAAGTCATTGGGTTTTCGAAAGTCGTAAGGTAAGCACTTCTGTTCCTGATTTTGAGATGTCCATGATCCATTCAAACTTAGTTTTTATCTATAATAGTTTAGTAGTATTTTGTACTTAACATTTAAGTCTAACAATAAGTAGCTTAGTTTTTAGTAAACAATTTTCTTCATTAGATAGATTTTATAAATACAGTACTTACCTCTCTTACAAGATTAGCTATTCACATGCAGTGCTGACCTCTATATGCCAACTGTTTCTTTATACATGCAACAAGCCTTCTGCTCCCCGCTATTGGAATTAGATGATTCCATCATGTCTTTCATGCAAATCATCATGCATCACTTCTTCACCAATAGGAGCATGACATAATCATGTGATACCATCTATATGTTAGACTATCACTTCTCATTTGGCAGCACTTGTGCGTGGATGTTTTTTTTTGTTTCAAGTTTCACATTAAGTTTTAGTATACTTGCAAAGTGGTTTTCATTTAAATTACTTCCAAATTTCCCCTCGGTGTAGATTCCTGTACGTGGTGAGGGGACCTCCCAGGGAAGGTTCTGTTCTTTCAGTTTACCTCCTCTGGGATCTAAACGTCCACCCACGTGTTTGCCATGCATGGTGACCTGTGAAGGGAAGGAGAGGATCTTGGTGGTTGAGGGGTCCAACCCTAACACACCACTTTGACCTTGAATTCCTGTAGACGGGCGGCCTTGGGTCAATCGGCTGGTCCACTTGGGCTAGAGTCAACCAAATACCAGTGTAGGATGTTCTCAACGGGTGTTGTGGACATTGTGTCTGATGCTGGTGTTTGGGTAAAGTGCTCATGAAACCCTGGCGTTGCTGCAATGTCCTTGCATGACATTGTAGTGTGTCCCCTCGTAGGGCTCCATGGTGGGTGGGGTCAGTGGGTACCGAAATTTTCCTTTTTTCCTGTGGATCCTCCAACAAAAAATTTAAATAAAATAGTGAAAAAACAGTCAATAGGTAAACGACCACATCTTGAAGACTCTGAGCAGCAATCTTCAATATCTGTAACACCTGTACCCCATTTTCTTATATTACATTCTCTTTCAGAAAAACCTTTAGGGCAAATGTCCCCCTTTTGCTGGCTCTCCAAAGTCAGTAAAGAAGCTTCGATCTGGATACATATTGGTTGAAACATCCACATCCCAACACAGTGAACTCCTCTTGAATTCAAAGGCAATTGGGGATATACCTATTGAGGTTACCCCTCATGCTACCTTGAATTCATCACGAAGAGTTATTGTTGAGAGTGATTTGAAGAACGTCCCTGAGTTGGAGATTCTCGCTGGTCTCTCCACTCAAGGAGTTTCTGCAGTGAGGCACATCTCCACTTGCAAAGATGGAGTTACACTGCCGACAAATATCCTCATTTTGACATTTACATTACCACGTGCACCTGCCACCATCAAGGCAGGTTATCTAATTTGCAGGGTATGGCTGTACATTCCAATCCCTCTCCGATATTTCCAATGTCAGAGGTTCGGCCACTCAAAAACGTCCTGTCGTGGTTCCCTGACATGTGCTCGTTGTGGTGGCAAGGATCACGATTCCTATGAGTGTGACACGGACCCACATTGTGTCAACTGCAATGGTTCCCACCCTTCCTACTTTCGTTCTTGCTCAAAATGGTTGGAGGAAAAAGAGGTGCAGCTTTTGAAAATGACTCGTAACATTAGTTATCCTGAGGCTCGGAAATTGCTGTCCGCCACTCCATCTCGGACATATGCTGCTGCACTTCGTTCTACAACTACAGTGGGAGTGCAGACAGATCTTTTTGTGTCTCCAAGAGAATCGTTTTTAAAACAAATGAAAAGTCTTTTGACCTCCATGGTTAAAAAGGTTGATGAATCGACTTCCACACCCATCTCTGTTCCTCCCATACATTCCAACAAACCTCAAGATCCACATCCTTTGGTTTCAAATACAGGCATTTCTTCTGCAACATCTTTGGCACTATTGGTTGATCAGCATGTGCCCACCCTATCTTTTGTCACTCAACACACCCTTGGAGGCCATAGCCATCTGTGTTTCCTTGGGTCATACCATCACTGTTTGTTCTCTCTACCTGTCCCCTGGAGAGACATATGATCAATCAGACCTTGATGCTCTCGTTGAACAGTTGCCATTTCCATTTCTAATTCTGGGGAACTTTAATGGACATCATCCCTTCTGGGGAAGTGCTGTTATTTGATAGGAGGGTTCGCTCTGTAGAGCGTATGCTCTCTGTTCACAATCTTTCTCTTTTCAATACTGATTCTTCCACTTATTTTCATGCATCTAGTCAGTCCTTTACCACTATTGATCTCTTGGTTTGCTCCCCTTCATTATTTTCTCAATTTTCATGGAGGGTTGACAAGAATTCACTAGGCAGTGGATTTTCCTATACTTTTGAGAGAGACTGGCCATGGTCGAAGCCACCCTACCCGCTTGCCTCGGTGGAAGGTGGATCAGGCAGACTGGTCCACTTTCACTGCTCTTGCAGAACTTGATCCTGCCATTGTGAATCAGCCATCAATAGACGACTGTATGGCAGCTGTAACAGTTTGCATTATACAAGCAGCTACTCAGTGTATTCCTAAAAACTCGACACGTTTTCCACGATATCCTCATTCGTGGTGGAATCCTGAATGCTACTTGGCACGGAAGGCTAAAAAAAGGGTCTGGGATACTTTCCGTAGATATCCCACACTTTCGAACTGCATCGCTTTCCAACGGGCTCGTACACATGCTAGGTGGGTAAGATGTCAAAGCCAGAAGGAATCTTGGATTAAGTTCACAACTAGCATATCTTCTACCACCAGTTCCAAGGTCATATGGGACAGGATTCGAAAGATCAATGAACACTACAATTCTGTCCCCTCTCCATCTTACTCTTTGATGGCCAAGAGGTAGTTGATGTCTGGAGCATCGCCAATACTCTAGGTGAAAGCTTTTGCTGGGTATCTAGTACTTCTGCTTGTTCCTCCACCTTCTTGGCCATCAAGACTCGAGCAAAGCGTTAACCTCTTTCCTTTCAAACTAACTGTCTCTTTGACTATAATTGTTCCTTTACACTGGTAGAACTGAAAATGTCCCTTCATTGATCTGGTAGTACATCTGTTGGACCTGATAATGTACACTATGACATGCTGCGCTATGTCTCTCCTGCTTCTCTTGATATTCTTCTAATTGTTTTTAACCGGATCTGGCAGGAGAATGTTTTTCCTGATGCCTGGCACCTGGCTATTATCTTACCTTTCTCTAAACCTGGGAAAGATCCGAAGATTCCTTCAAACTACCGTGCAAATGCTTTGATGAGCTGTCTCTGTAAGACCTTAGAGAGGATGGTTAATGCTCATTTTGTTTTGTTCTTCAAATCAAACAACCTCTTCTCACCCACCCAGTGTGGGTTCCGATGACAGCACTCCACCACGGACCACCTAATTCGACTTGAAACATCAATCAGAGAAGCCCTTCTCAAATGTCAACATCTTGTATCAATATTCTTTGACATTGAGAAGGCTTATGACACAACATGGAGGTATGGCATTTTGCGAGACCTCCGTATATATGGGTTATGTGGCCATTTACCTATGTTTATTAAAAATGTTTTAATGAACAGGAGATTCCAAGTTCGTGTGGGTTCGACGCTTTCCCATTCTTTTGTACAGGAACGTGGGGCTCCTCAGTGCTGTGTTTTGAGTGTCACACTTTTCAGTATAAAGATAAATGCCATCACTGAACAAATTCCTCTCACTGTTGCAAATGGGCTCTATGTCAACGACTTTCACATCTCGTGGCAGTCGTCGAACATGAGATATATTGAGCGGCAACTACAAACTACCCTCAATCGTGTACTGAAGTTGACTACTGTGAACGGCTTTAATTTTTCTCTCTCTAAAACCGTTTGCATGCACTTTTGCCACCAACGGAGTATTCACCCTGATCCTGAACTCCGTATCGGTGAAGTTTCACTGCCAGTGGTCCCTGAGACCAAGTTCTTGGGGCTTATCTTTGACCGTAAGCTGACCTTTATACCACACTTAAAGCAGCTATGGGTCAAATGCATAAGAGCTCTAAACATCCTCTGGGGAGCAGATCGATGTTCTTCGTTAAAGATATATCATGCTCTTATTTGTTCAAAACTCGACTATGGATCAATGGTCTATGGCTCTGCCAAACCCTCAACCATAAAAATGCTGGACCCCATTCATCATCAAGGCCTCCGGCTCTGCATTGGGGCTTTCCGCACCTCCCCAGTTCACAGCGTATACGTAGAATCTCATGAACTTTCTCTGCACCTTCGCTGTTTGCAACTGTCTTTACTATATTCTTCGAAACTTTGTTCTTTAACAAAGCATCCCACCTGGGGATGTGTTTTCCTTCCTCAGTGGGCCTTACTTTTTCAGAACAGACGATCTGCCATTGCTCCTTTTGGCCTTTGCATCCAGGCGCAATTGGATGAATTGGATCTGTCCTTGGATAACATTGCAGAATCCACTAATCAGCCCATCCCCCCATGGCTTATTACAGTCCCCAAATGTGACCTTTCTTTAAGTCATCTGAAAAAGGCAGATACTCCCGATTGGAAGTATCGTCTTTTATTTACTGAACACCTTTCAACAATCATTCCATTTCAATTTATACAGATGGTTCCAAATCAGGTAATTCTGTGGGCTCTGTCATGGTTTGTTGTGGTTCGGTAGTTGCGCACAGAATCCCCTCTATGGCTTCTGTGTTCACTGCTGAACTGTATGCCATATCTGTTACCCTGGATCATATTGAAGCTGAGCAGTACTCTGACTGCACTATTTATACTGACTCGCTTAGTTCCCTACTGGCCTTGGAATCACTTCATGGTGGCTCACACCCTGTTTTCGCTGATATTCAAAACCGACTGGCCCATTTCTCGTTAACATCTACTTCTATTCAGTTTTTCTGGATACCAGGCCATGTTGGTATTTGTGGGAACGAGCTTGCAGACATGGCAGCTAAATATGTCTGCTTCAGCACCATCACTTCTATGCCTATTCCGTACATGGACTATGGTGTTGTCTTCAAGGCTCGGCTCCATGCCAGCTGGCAGTCTACTTGGAGTGAGCAACGTGACAACAAGCTTTTTCAAATAAAACCCTATATTGGGCTTTGGCCGTCTAGCTTCCATAAGGTTCGGAATGAGGAAGTTGTTCTAACTAGACTACTCATTGGTCACAGTTTTTTAACTTATCGTTTTCTTTTATCTGGAACTGATGCACCACTGTATAGTTTGTGTAACACTCAAATCACTGTAAGCCACATTTTACTTTCTTGCCATTGTTACAACTCTCAACAACAGTACTATTTTAAACATGTTTTGTCTCAAGGTTTGTCTGTAACATTTGACAGTATTATTGGTGATGGTGACACTGTCCACCTTGATAAAGTTTTTGGTTTTTTAATGGCCATTAATCTTTTTAATCTCATTTAAGTGTTTGATATTTATTCATTACACCTTTTAATTGTGGTTTCCTTTTCAGAGTCTCAATTTGACATAGGAAAATGGCCAGAACATTTAATAACTCGACACCAGGACTGGAAAGGCCAATTTCAGGTGACTAACGCTGCTGTTTGAACTACCCGTTAGTCGTCCTGGCAAGTTATTATTACAATTTTGCTGCATGTCTTTTAACACTTTTCTTACTTTACCTTTTGATACTGGCCATAATGACACATAACCCAGAACCAGAACTGGAAAGACCAACTTCAGTCAACAACGTTGACTGACGGTGGTTCTTGTACTTACCTGTTAGTCTTCCTGGTGGGTTATGATCATTACCATTCTGCTACAGGAAGTCCTTTACAACTTTGTAGACTGGATGTCAACATTGGGTTTATGCCATTTTCTGTTTTTAATTGCTGTTTTGTTTTTACCTTTGTTTCCTTTTATGAATTTTACTACATTTACTTTACTTTTACCTTTTTACAGGACATTTGGCTAATTTTTATTACGATTTTGCTACATGTCTTTTAACACTTTTCTTATTTTACCTTTTGATAATGGCTGTTCTGACAACATAACTTGGAACCAGGACTGGAAAGGCCAACTGCAGGTGACTGATGGTGGTTCATGTACTTACCTGTTGGTCTTCCTGGCGGGTTATGTTCATTACCATTTTGCTAGAGAAAGTACTTTAAAACTTCTCTTACTCTGCTTTCTCTCTTAACATTGTAGACTAGGTGTCAACATTGGTTTTATGCTTTTTCTGTTTTTCAATGATGTTTTGTTTTACCTTCATTTCCTTTTATGTATTTTACTACATTTAATTTATTTTTACCTTTTTACTGGACGTTTGGCCGCAGATAGCTTAGCTGCTTTGTGCCATAAAACACTAAATCAATCAATAAACTTTCAAATTTATTCAGACTTTTTATTTACTACAATTTAATCCCAGAACATTACAATTGCATTATTACTTACAATTTTGATTTTTGGTTGACCCTTTATGATTGTGAATTATGAAGTTCATGTTAACAGTTTGGGAGTCACACCTGTGGCTAGTTCTGTGTCTTAGGCCTCAGATGGTCCAGGAGATTTATCAACATTTTCTTGCTGGGAAATTCAACATAACTTGGGTCATCCTTTATCACTGGACCTCACCCCACTTCCTCCAGAATATGCTGATCCTGTTCAGGATTTTGAGGTAAGAGATCACCTGTTTCCACCTCCTTCTTGTTTTCTTCGTCCCTTGAAGGAAATGCTGCATTCAGGCATGTGGATTACAACTAGTACATTTATCTCCCATTATTTACACCATATTGAGGTTTCTTCTTCATCTGGTTTTCATCTTTCGCTTGTGTTCAACCATTGCACTGTCTCAGGTGATATCATTGCTATGAACTCTCCAATGCATTCCTACCCCCTCTTTTCTTCAAGTGGAATATAAGAGTCCTTACCACTTTCCAGAACCAAGCTGGTAGAATTGTTGACTGTGGAAACACCCTCCTGAATGGGTCCCGTACAAAAATAGCTATAACCATGCAGTCTAATGTAAGGGCGGTGGTGTTCTGTGGGTGTAGATGACACATCTTCCAATATGTGTTGTACAATCATAAAGATGAGACATTATATTGTTATTCACCCTTTAATTGGGAGTTCTCATTCTGAAGTAGCTGTTAGTACCTTGTGGATAGGTGCTGGATTTAGAGTAGAACCAGTCAATGTAAGTCCTCACACTTGTTTATGGTTGTATATTTTCCCCCCTTGATCTTATTTCTGTATTATAGGTCACAGTAGAGTTAAGGAGGGATTGTTCCAGTTCTATTCTTTTTGATATCCCTCCATGTATCTTATGCTGAGTATGTTATTGCTTTTTTGATGGTTCCAGTCAGTTTTGCTGTTGGGAGAGTTGGTTTTTATTATATATGCATCCTCTTGATACCAAATGTCAGGTTCTCAGATCAATATATCTAAGGTATCACATGTATCACGCTCAGGAAATGAGTGGTTCTAGTTTCCCTCCAACTTCTTGAACTTGAGATGAAAACAATATGATCTTCAACCAACTATCATGCAGATGTCAGTTCCCAGTTGCACAGGTTTTGGGTGTACTTGACTTTCCGAGTATAGTCCATCATGTCCAAGCCACTCTACACATAGGGGTGCATCCACTGATTTACCCACTTTTATAGTATGTGGGATTGATTCATTATACAATTCGTTGTTGCAATCACTATCCTGCCATAGTTCTCTCCTGTTTGGATGTATTCCTCACTCATCTCCTACACACTTCTGAGATAGGCAAAGAGTATACCTGCTTCAGAAGTGGTATGGTTCCCTTCATCAAATCTCTGAACCTAACTCTCTCACCTCAAAGAGTGCCCCATTGATGTTTCTTTTTTTTCCTCTCACCTGTCTTTCCATTTGTTCAATGTTGAATTCTATTTATGTGAGAAGTGGTAATTACTGTATCGGAAGTTATAATTTTCCTATACTGAAAATTTATTTCCAGTAGGTACTTACCACTTCTCACATAAATAGCTATTCTTGGTGCTTATATTTTCTGGTGGAGGAATAAAGCATGATGATTTGCACGAGAGGCATATTGGAATCATTTGGTTCCAAGAGGAGGGGAGCTAAAAATGTGCATATTAAAGGCAGCACTGAGAAAGAATAGCTAGTCTTGTGAGGGAAATAAGTGCCTATTGAAAATACATTTCCAGTATAGGACAATTAAAACTTTGGGCTTCAACTGATTTATGAAATTAGAAGAGTAATGTTTAGTTCTAACTGTATGTATTTGCCAAAATTAGTAATATACAATTAATATTATTTGTTAACAAAAGTTGAGCTTCTGTTTGAAGAAGGTGACTTAGAACTTGTGTGTTAAATCTGTTATATCAATGTATAATTTGCTTAGGTATTAACAACCTGATGAATACACTGGAATAGGTGACAACTACGTGTTGTAGAAAAACACAAATGCACAAGATGATGTTTCAAAAGCCTTCTGGAAGACTTTAAAAAATTCATTCTCTACACTTGTGTTTTATTCTATGATATGCAGTTGCTGGCCATTACAATGTGCTCATCATGAATACTCTGTGTAAACAATCAATCAAAGAATATTAATAACCCTTTGTTTATCAAATAATGATGAAAATAATTTTTTGTTTTTCTTATTATTTATATTGTGTCTGTTTCTAATCCTTTAAAAGAACTATGCACATAACAATTTTATGTTTTAACTTGTTCTCTTCATTTAAAAAATTGGTAGACTTTTAGTAAAGATTACAAGTATTTTGTGTATAAAAAATCAGATTTTTTAATAAAATATTTTTATTAAAGTTTTATATGTGAAAATAAAGTTTGTTTCATCACTAGTCTGAGTGCAAAGTGATTTAATGTTATGATTAAAAAACTAGTCTTCATCTAAAAAACCTGAAATATTTGTTTAATCTCTAAAACTTCCTACGTACATTTCAAGTGTTTGTTTTCAGTAAGATTTTATATTTTGTTATTTTCTATACTCTGTGTGGGATCTGCCACTTGACTAACCTCATAACCATCATAAAACAAATTAGAAAATAAATATAAATTATGTTTATTTCTTGCTAGAACGAGTACATATTATAACAAGAAATATATAAATGTTTAGTCTAAGTAGCTGAAGTCTGATAATGCTATATATTTACATACATATTTATTACCTTTTATTCTAGTGACTTACTAGCCATACCTGGCTAACATTACATAACTTGCATTGATGCAATGCAAGTACACTCATGTTACATATCCTGTAATATAAAACTGACCTTTAGTTTTTCCTGTCTTGGCTATGTTTTAATGGACTAATATTTTGTAATATACAGTCACATTTGAATTATTATATGTTGTGTGTGTGTAGATAGATTATTGCTATTTAGAAATAAATTATTAAACATTTTCCTTAAAATTTAGAACAATAAATTAAAAAGATATGCAAACAATTATCTCATTACTATCTCTGTACTTGGTAGCTGCTCTACGAAGGTTGCTAAGTGTTTTAAAATTTTGAATGGAAAAGATATCAAATAAATTTATTTGGGATTTTATATATACAGGTGAATAACCAAAAAATTCCACTATAATTTATTAAACTTAGTAATTAATATGTATTTAGATTTTAAAAAACATGAAATTTCGAGCAGACTAAAGACACAACCTACCTCAAAGAAATATTGAATCGAAAGAGTGTGGTAGCCTTTTCAAAGATTAAAATGGCTGAGAAAACCACTCTGGGACATTCCAAGCTAATGTTTGATTATTCACGTGCCATATATTGAAGTAAGTGTGTATAAAGGACTGTTTTCAAAAATGGAGAGGTGAAGGGGGGCCACTGTGTTTGATACAGTATATAAGCCATATCTTAGCAAAATAAAAAAAAAAGAGGTTCTTATTTTATATTCTAGATTGATATTAGTAATTTGAGTTCTTAATTTGTATGAAACTTTAAACTTAGTATTTTGATGTCACAAACATCTAATTTTGAATAGTGCTACATTCAACATACCACATAACTTACTAAAATCTATATTTGTGTTATTTTAATATTTATGCTTAAATTTAAAATTTAACTTGTATGTAATATTAGAATTTGAATTATAATCTACAATTCAGTTCCAAACTTTTTTAATGCAAGTCCACAAATGAAGTGATATGGCCTTTGAAAGGGTTAATTGATGTTCAGTAACTATAATTAAAGCAGTAGATTGTAGTTTATTTATCATAAAATATGTAAAACAGTATGCAAAATTACACTAAGAAGAAATAAAAGTTCTTTTTGTTAACCATCCACAAAAAGTCATGCATAAAGTAAGAATTTACGAAAACCTAAGAAAATGAAAAACCAGAAAGAAATAAGTACTAATTACATGTAACTAGTGGATTTTGCTTTCTTCCAAGTCATCTTGAAGTTTCATTATATTGAAAGAATGGACTTTTATATTGATCCTGACAATTGTCGTGCATATTATTTTGTATGAAATATCCTAATAAGGCTAGTGTATTAGGTTTCCAATATTTGATATTACCTGTAACTGAACATGGATAACTTCTAAGTTCACATTCATCTATCTTGAGAAACTCTAAATCAAACAGTATAAATTAACGATTGTTATTCTTCCTTTAATCACAAATACATAAGTACATAAACCATTTCACAATGAAGTGAAGTGCTATTTATTTGCACATCTTGCAATGATGGTTTTCAAAAGTATATTTCTTCTGAGTCAATCAGAAATCTATATTTTATATTTAGTTGTGTGACATTTGAGAATATATATATGTGAGTGTGTGTGTGTTTAAAATGTTTAAAGTTTCGCTGTTTTATGTAACTGAGAAAAAATCTTTTTTGGTCCAAATTTTAATTTTACTCAAAGCTTTGTTTTTTTAAACTTTGAATTCCTCTCATCTGTTGTTGGTGATATTTGATTCCCAGAATTATCAGTGTCTTGTAAGACATTATGCAAGGAACCACAGACTTTTCTAAAAAAGAAAAGGAAACTATAATGATGCTTATCTTCATGGTGTTAAATTTATTATAACTATTTTAGTTAAAAATGAAATCTGTTGATAGTTCCAGTATCAACTTCTAGTAAGCAATGCTTCTCTTCAGTTACACATCCTTGCCAGCTAACTGCAACTCCTAGAAAAACAAAAATACAATGCATACAAGACCTTTAAGGTATTAAAAGCTTCAGAATTATAAATATGTGTAGTTATTACACAAAAAACAGCAAAAATGAAATAATGCACTGTTTAAATTTTTCATAATATTTATGGAAACTTGAATCTATATTTCTGTCTCAAACACTTAAACTTTAGTATCACGTGCCTCAGTTTGTTCACTCTATTGTTCCTGTAAAGATTGAACTTGACAGTACATATGGTTTTTAAAAATATAGTCCTTGAAATACAGATGTTGGTAATTCACAGTCCAGTCAGTAACTTCAGGTTGTGGTATATCAACTGCAGTCTTCCTATAGTTTTTAGCCCACTCACCAAGTACAGTTATCCTAATTGTTGTTTAATTTGTGGTTTCAGTTTTTTGATCATCAAACTTTCTTTAATATAATAGCTTATATTCATTTTCTGCATAACCAATTGAGAATTAAGCCATTGTTATATTGTTATTCCACACATGTTGGACTATGCTGGAACTTTCTGTGTTTCTGTTTTCAGAGTGTTATTTTTTCTGCCTATGAGGCTTCAATAAATGAAAAAACAATAAACAAGAAATGCTGCATTAATTGAAAAGATATATATGTATATACAATGTTTGTGTATACACATGTGCTCGTGCACACATACACTTCTGTGTAGGACACCCACATCTATAGATGACCTTTGAGTGGCTTATTTTATTGATCTTGTCTTTTTATATTAGGTTTTAAAATATCAGTTGAACCTGTGTGTAAACTCTTGATTATATTGTTCAACTGTTTCTTTATCTTTAAACTGTGTATACATGTACATGGAAATGTGACATAAACGGCCTTTTCAACATTATATTTTACTTTCAGGAAGTGGAAACATCAGTCAAGAATTTACTTATTAATTTTCCAATTACACTACTAGGAACATTATTTCTAGTCAGTTTCAAACTCTTCTTTTCCTTTCCCTCTATATTTATAACCAATATTTCTAAGAAAGGCAAAACAAGTTTGTTTTCTAATTCAACAGTAAATTTAATATTTACATGTTTTATATTTAAATATTCAACCAATTTATATATTGGGTCTGTTGTAGGATGTCGTAATGAAGAGATAAAAGAACACTTACAGTAAAGATAAAGAAAGTTGTAGCATAGTTCAACGTGCATTGAATAATTACGATCAGAGTATAACAGTGATTTAAATCCTGATGATAACTTTAACAAAAAATAAATAATGCCTAAAAATAAAAAACAATTAAAGGAATAAAAGTCTGAAACAACATCTGAACCAGATGTCAAGTGTTTGAAGCTGCATATTGAACAATAAAATGCTATTTAAGTTATGCCATATGGCCTGCTGTTTATTACCGTTTGGTCGAATGCCTTGAGATTAAGTTCTTATATAAATTAGAACTTTTGAAAAGGATTTTCCTCCAAGTTGAGTTTTAAAAGAAAGGAAAGAAAATTGAGGCTAAACAGGGATAAAGCTCAAGCCCCTTCTTTTCAATAAAGTACTTTAAAACATAAATTCTTATCTGTAAATTGCTACAAGTTCCTTACTTTGCTTCTCTGGTATAATCAAGATCAAAGGACAAATCTAGAGTTATAAATCATTTCTAATTCTTTGTATGAATTGCTTTTGGATTTAGACTTTAAAGTACTATTATGTGATGTTACTAATTCTAAAAATGCATTCATATTTTGTATATTTATTTAAATTTATACTTTTAATATCTTATTTTAATAAATAAATAATTCTAATTTTTTACATAGGGTGAAGAGGCCTTGTCAATGAACTCAGCTGAAACCAGAGTATTTTGGATAGCACTAGTACTTGGTTCCATGGTGTGGACATTTTTCTTCTTTGTTGCCATCTTTAGATTAAACTTTAAGTGGTTTGTAAGTATTCTTAAGATATTATAATATAAAATATTTGTTAATTTTGTTTACATGACTTTAAAAGGCGGAACTGTACTTTTTACTGGTTATATTTGATTGATTGTCATTTTATATCTTTCACACAATTTCTTCTGCCATGTTGTTGTGCCGTTGTTTTTCAAGATTAGTAGTGAAGTGTTCAATATTAGGCAGCTTCCGTATATATATTCACTGTGGTAGATACTAGTGTAATCTAGTTATTTTGTTCGCTTGAAGCAAAAAATTTTATTTTTGATAGCGAACAATTAAAAATACTGTTATTTAAATCAAAGAGCACTACTCTGAATGTGAAAATATCTGAAACTAAAATTTAAAAAAAATGTTTATTAACTGCTACCTAATGAACTAGATATATTCCACGATGCAAATTTGCTGTTATAAAATTTGTTACTAGAGGTAAATATAGCATAGGAGGTATAGTTAACTTCCAGGACTTCAGAAAAGGGGTAAAGTAAAAAAACAAACAAAATTAAAAACACAGAAAACAAGGTTAAATTGTGCAGAAAAACATTAAATATACATAAAAAAGATATGTATCTTAAGAATTCATTAACTATAATATTAAACCAATAAAATAATACTCACCCTTGACTTCTCTCAGAGCTAGTGCTATGCTACCATCACTTATGATTTGCATTTTCATTTCCAAAGAGATGGGTTTATGCTTCCTGGTGTAACCACTAACACTGGATGGCCATTTGGATAATGTAGTGGGGGTAATAAATCACTTTATCACTGCAAAAATCATGATTGCATTACCAACATGAGGAACTTGAGCAATGTTGGGCAGGGTAGGAAATTTGCAGAATGAGGTGCTAATTGAACCAAGTGAAGGGTGAAAAATTAAAATTTTACTCTCTTGACTTACTTTACTTGATTTTTTTGCCAGTTTAAGGGGCAAAGGAGCCCTCCACTGCTGACTTCATTACAGAGGATTTGTTAGCAGAGATATTACTTGTATATATATATTTTTACTTTAATTTAAGAAATGTTCAATTACTCACAGTATAAGAGTTTGTTTTATTATAACTGAGCTTTCCATTTAATGTCTCTTAATATTACAAACCCAGTTACATTTGTTCTGTTTTGTTCTAATTTTGGTATTGTATTTATTAGTAAAAATTGTTTTTGTGCACTTTCTGAGATTTGATTTTTTCTTCATAACATATATAGTTAGAGGTGGAAGAGATAAACACATGTACTTGGTAACTTTGTAGCCTTCAAACCTCTAGTTAGTGGATTATTATTTACTTCTCTGAGGGAAATTCACCTGTAGGAAAATACTAAACGGTAGTAAGAAAAGTAAAATGCTAGTGCCATGATCAAAGAATATCATGGTTGACAAATTTGCACTATTCTTGAGAGAGTGAATGGCTATTCTTGTCAAGACTCCAATAAAATATACATGTCTGAGAAAACATAGACTTTTTCTATCTAAAGATGGGTTTATTAGCTGGGAGACAATGAGTTGGGGGGCAGATTAGTCTGTCATTATTGTGGTTAATCTAGGGAAATTTCTCTCCTGGATCTTGGACTTTACTACAAAGGTCCTTGTTGGCCATCTTGCTACAAGCCAGAAATGGAGAACAAGGGCAATCTAAAACAATCAGAATTTTAACAGTGGAATCAAAGTGCCCAAGGATAGTAAAGTTAATAGACAAGCTTAGGTGTCCAACACCAAGGGAGTAATCTCTACAATTCTTCTAGACATACTAATGTGAGAAATAGAACCATGCCTCTGGTCAATAGCATCAACAGGAGAAAGACAAAAAATGCCATTGGGTGAATAGTTTCATCAGCATAAGTGGTGTTGCTGATAGGCAAGACATCAAGCACTGAGGCTTGGTGAGCTATCCAAAAATATCTCTGTAAAGAGATACCCATAGCCAAACCAAGGATAAGCCATGAGATACCATTGATGGGAAAGATCCACCAGCAAGAGTTGTCTCACCAGCAAGTGAGACAGCAGGCCCTCATGCAACATATAATTGATTAGTGGGGCACAAGGGACCTTCTTTGTGAAGGAAAGCACTTGGCCCTCCTGAGAGTATAAAGCAAAGTACCACTAATAGAAGAGCTCCACCAAAATGAATTGTCTTGCCTGCAGAGGAGAGGGTGAGCTCTCATGAGTGGTGGTGTAGGTCACATTTCAGAAGCAATGTGCTGAAACTTTCTAAAAAAAAAAAAAAAGAGGTGAATACCGGTGTTGGGGAATAAGATCCACCACAGAAATTATATGATGGTAGCAGGGAACATTTATTTGAAGAGAGACTTTCAACTGCCCAGAGAGTAAGAGAAGAGAGATACCACTGATGAATGACATTTCCCACAGCCAGTAAGGAAAAAGGGTGAAGAAGGAGAGACCATCCTCAATAGAAGAAGTGTTTCACCAAGCCAACTAACAATCATATATTTAAGTAATTATATGTATATTATATATATATATATATGGAACCATTTTCAAAATTGGAAATAGGTGAGCAAGGCCACTGTGTTTGATTCAGTACATATGCAATATTTCTGCAAAATGAAAAGATATGAGGTTTTCATTTTATATTCTAACTTCTCAGTATTGGGAATTTGAGTTCTCAATTCATATAAAAGTATAGACTTTGAGTTTTGATGTCACAAACATATAATTTGAACCAGTGCTGTATTAAGCATACCGTGTGACATACAAAATATTCACGTTTAGAAGTGTTTTTTTTAATATTTACTTTTAAGTTAAGAAATTGAATTATAATGTATAGTTTCATACCAAACTTGCTGACATAAATTCAAGAAATAGTAATTCGATAAAACTTTGAATATGAGTCAACAAACATGATGACATGTCCTTTGACCCATGACCTGTCTGGAAAGGGTTAATGGTTTTAACACTGCTGTATAAAGAGCCACAGATCATGGGTTTGTAACAAATGGCTTATATGAATAGTGTTCCAAGCACTTCTTTGTTTATTGTGGCTTGATGAGCTGTGGATTGAGCAAAATATGTCAGCTGCAATGGATATAGTGAACATAGTGCTGTTTAAGTACTATTATTATTATTTTACACACTATAATTGAAAATTCTTGAGGGACTAGATAAAAAATGTAGTGTTAAAACTTTTATAGTATTCATACTAATGGCTTATGACAAGCATAATTAATTACATTTCCAAAATTGAGTAATAAAAATTTAATCTGTTGTCATAAAAGTATATATTCATTTTAGCTTTTAAAATATAGTAATTTTCATCAAACAATAAAAACTATGTATTTATTGTTGTAGAAATTATGCTTGACATCATTGACATCTCTGAATATTATGTTATGAAAATAGTACTAATGAAATAAAACTTTATGACATTTTTCTGAATCTCACAAGGCAATTATTGATTACTTTTGCTAAATGCTATAATCCTTGACTGTTAAAAATGCCTGAGAAGACTATTAAGCTATTAATAAGGAGAAAACTGGATTGGGCTACCTGATCCTCTTGTGTTTTATAAGCAGTGAGAGACTTATTTAAGATTTATTTTACATTATATGCAAGTAAAAACATTGCTTTCATCAACAAAAAATGTTCAGCAGTACATTGGTAATGAACTTAGCTACTATTATAAAAAAGTAGTGTTGTAACTAATATTATATTCTGTGCTAATAAATATCTACAATTTGTTGTTTAAACTTTGTAATTTCAGGTAAAAATTTTAAACAACTTCAGCTCCAAAAAATCTTGTATTTTACAAACCTGTGTGTAGACTGGAATTACTTCGGGACTAAAAGTCTTGTTGTCCAATTTCACTCTCTTTCTGTATACATAAATAAACATGTATGGTCTTTTTTTCCCTTTTCTTTAACACTAATTTTATTTCTATATCATTTGAACCAATATGCTAGTTCTTTTTGCTTATCAGATATAATTTTTTTTTTTCTATAAAGGCCATTGAAAAAATGTAACATGATATTCTTTGCTTGTTCCTTTTTATCATACCATGGCAGACATGTTTATGTCATAGACAGTACTAGTCTGAATCCTTATCTGTTTCATCATTGTTTCTTATTAGAGATGTTATGACTTATTCCTTATCATCTCTATTTATCCCATCTCCTTGCCTGTATAATGTAAGCCTTCAGAAATTTTCATGCTTTTCCATCTTTTAGGCCTTCAACTGTTTCATCAGGGTGGTATCTTCTTCTTCATGTGTCAACTCTGCGGCAGACATCGACGACCATGGCATGCCAGACTTCTCTGTTGTCAATCCTCCTTATGAACTCGATGTTGCTCATTGAGTTCTTGGTGACATAGTTATTGAGGCTATCGATATATTTAGTTCTTTGACACCCTCTGCTTTTCCCCCCTTCTATTTTTCCACATAGCATCTGTTTCTCTATCCCATTCTTCCTACAGATGTGTTCTAGAAATTCCATTTGTCTCTTTCTTATAGTTTTCATGAGTGACCTTTTGTATCCTGCCAGTTCCATGACTTCCACATTTGTTTTTCTTTCAGTCCATGATATTTTTAGCATCCTTCTAAGGAACCACATTTCAGCAGCTTCTAATCTCTTCTCTGTATCTTTGTTCAGTGTCCAGCTCTCACAGCCGTATAAGAGAACAGACCATACATATGATTTCAAGGTGTTAATTTTAGTAACATTTGTTATGTTCCTGTTTGTGAATATGGACTTCATTTTATTGAAAGTATCCTTGGACATTGCAATTCTTTTCTTTATTTCTGTGTCACTCTTTGCATTTGATGTTACAGTATATCCAAGATATTTGAAGCTTTCGACTTGTTTTATTCTCACGTCCTTGCCGGTTATGCTGCATGTGGGTGTAATTGATTGTTTTGAGATAACCATGCACTCTGTTTTCTTTGCATTTAACTGCAAGCCTTTTTCTTCACTCTCGTCTACTGTTGTTGTGGTATAGTAAAGTCATAACCTCTAGATACATTTTTATTTGTGCATGGAATATTGGTCAATTTTTTCTGTTTTGAAGATGGCTTCTTTTGAGTTTACAAGCGAGTTAAAGTTTTGGTGTCATCAATTCTGAGTAATTTTGGTTAACCTGTATCTTTTGCTAATATTGTGCTTCATTTTGTTTTATTATTAGTTATTCAGCATTATTAATAGTCTGTTAAATGAATGAAAGGTGTTCAAAGGCTCTTCATGGATCTTGTTAGTCAGCTGTGGTTGGACAGGTCAGATGAGTCATTTGATTCAATACAAACATCTTTCCCTTCCACTATTTTACAATACACTTGGTCAACTAAAGAAGAAATTAAAATGTTTTAATGTTTTTATTTTCCTTTTCCTGTGTTGTGGTTCTAAAGAATTGGACAGACTATTTTACCCAGTCTGTGAATTTCACAGTTCTTCAACTCACATTAGTTGACATAATAGTTTTTTGTTGTTTTTTTCTATTTGCTTATATCTTCTTTTCAGTTACTTTATAACTTTTCTGTTGGATAGAACTTCATATTAATGATGTTTTGGGGTATGTTTCTAATGATTTTCAACAAATAATAATCTAGGTATGATAAATCTTAGTTGTTTCTGTGTCTTCAGAGAACATTTGTGTGGTTTTTATTGACCTTTTCAAATGTGTATTTGGCCTTTGGCATACATCATGTTGTTACACATCAGCTTTTGGGTTACATTTACTTTGTACAGATTATTTCATATGACCTGGAGTGGTTAACTGGAAGTTAAGTTTTACCTTTTCTTCTTCTTCTTTTTTTTTTTTTTTTTTGTACTCCTGTTTTGGTTCTTTTCTTGAAAACCCCGTGAATCACTCTCCATTAATTGTGAAACCTATTAGCCTGAACTGGGCAGTGTTTAATCTTTATAGATACTGTAGATAATTATACCTTCTAACTTTTCTTATTGGTTTTGATTGAGTATTATCATAATATATCATAATGTGAAATTATCATAGATTGTATTGTAATAACAAAGTATAGGATAAATAAGTTGTTTTGGCAGTTGTGTTCTGAAGCAAGTGAACCAACTTGTGTTGATATTGATGGAAAGAGACAATTAAACCTCTTTATACAACTGTGATAACCAATGGTGTGATGTAAATGATATTATCACATATTGTTATAAGAGAGAAGAAAATAATTCCTCTTGTAAATTGTGCTTTAAAATAACCAGCCTGTATAGAGTTTGATGAAAAGAGACAATTCTTTAAAGCTCTGTATACAACTGTGGTGAATAATTATGTAACAAACATTTGACTAGTTTTAAAATAACACATTAAAACAAATGTGGTGTTTGATTATTATTGAAATTTATTGCCAAAATGTCACAAATCTTTACAGTAAAGAATATGGCCTATAAAATGTGACAATTATAACTTGGAAATGCTTAATTTTATAACAATGAAGTGGTTATATTACTACAACAGCCATATGAGGTTTTTATCGATTTTGTGAGGTAAAATTAGAATGTTTTGTACCAGTTCCAAAAAATGTATTTCTATCTTGACATTTTTTTATTCTTACTTAGTTTCTAAATTTAAATTTTTGGGAGAATGATTAATAATTGACTTCATTCTAGACTTGATCACACATTTCTCCCTTCTCCTCATGTTTTTATCTCTTAAAAAACAACAGCAACTGGCATAGGTCATTAAATTTTGTACTGCAGTGTAAATATTGTTATATCTGATTATTTTTGGAGGGGTCTTATGAACTATACCAGCATGGCTAGGTGGTTATGATGTTTGACTCACAATCTGAGTATCAAGGGTTTGAACCCCCATCCCACTAAACATGCTCATCCTTTCAGTTATCAGAGCATTATAATATGATGGTCAATCCCATTATTCATTGGTAAAAGAATAATCCAAGAGTGGATGATGATGACTAGCTGCCTTCTCTCTAGTCTTACACTGCTAAATTAGGGATGGCTAGTGCAGATAACCCTTATGTAGCTCTGCACAAAATTGTAAAAACACAACAAATTTATGAACTGAGAGATAGTAAGTGATGAAATGACCTCGTAATATAGCAGAAAAAGAGTAAAAAACCTTAGTTCAACAATTATTTGGTGACATAGTTTATTGTTTGTCTAAAGATAATATAAATTTGGTTTTGATTCTGAGGATTGTATGTGATAGTTTTCATAGTCTTAGGATGGATATTCAGTTAAAAGTTGTTATTTACGTTTTCTTAGCATGAAGTAAATTGAAAATTGATAAGGATTCAGTCTGATAACTTCAGAAATAGTTGTTTAATTTTTTCAGATGGTAGTATGTATTGGTATCATCTTGAATGGAGCCAATCTGTGGGGATATCTCAGATGTAAAATAAAAAATAGACAGAAACTGAGTGATTTAGCATCAAATTTCCTTGGTCAACAGGTCCTTCAAAATGTGAGTGTCTGTTGCTCATGACTGATTTTTATTTATTATTTGTACCAGTAGTACAAATAAAAGTAACAAAACAGTTCCAAATCTTTCTAATATTGTAAATTACAACCACATAAACAATAAATATCGACAAAAGTATGCAAATACTTTAATTTGGCTAGCAATGAAGTGACAAGTTTTATCTCCTGGAGTTTAATTTCATTATGATGATGTTTATATATAAGTTATTATGTTGTCTATAATTAATTTCAATTAATTAAATTTTTATGACACAATAGTTCTATAATTATAATAATTTGTCTATTAGGTTTATTAAGACAAGACTATGAATATTTTATCTTTGAAAATATTACTAGCAAAATAAAAACTTATTTAATGTGATTATTTTTAAATGTGATGTTACAATTTTTAATTGGTTTATGGATAACTTATATATGTTGCCAATGAATTTTAATTTTTGGCAAATTTAAAAAAATATTCACCAGTAGGAAACTTTTAGCCTAAGTCTTTAAGCTATTGTAAATATGTATAGTTTATTGTGAGTTTTGTTAATACAGTGTTTTTGTCAATTGAATTAAAAAATAAACAAGTACACTTAAATTTTTAAATATATATGTACAGAAATTACAAAGGAAAAAAAATCCACAGGCCTTGGTTTAATAATGAATCTTCCATAATTCAGCTATGCAAATTTCAAATATAATAGTTTTTTTTATCACAGTTTTAAGGATCTTCTATAAATTGGAAGAAACTCGTACTTGGATCAATTTATTAATTGTTTACCACAATGAACATTTTATCATCATATTTGGGTTCTAGAATGATCAATAAGACTTTCATGTCATGATTGTTATTATAGAAGTCTATAGCCAGTGGTTGTCAACATTTTAAGCATAACAAAATGTTACCTGATTTCAATGAAAATTATTCATTTATATCAAAGTACGAGGTGTGATCAAAAAGTTCTAAGACTTCACTTTTATTCTGAAGAGTAATGTACATACTTTAGTATTATATGCTATCCCTTCAAAGTAATATCCTTCAGCTGATACACACTTGTTCCAACGTTTTTGCCATTTTTGGAAACAATGCTGGAAATCTTCAGCTGTTATGTGACTAAGTTCTGATTTCACATTATCATGGATGGTTGGAATGTCATCAAATTTCTTTCCTTTCAACTTGATTTTTGGGAACAGAATAAATCACATGGGGCAAGATCAGGAGAATCACAGGAATGTCTTATTCTGCCAAAACTTCTTGAATAGACACAGCAGTGTGAATGCACGTTGTCATGATGAAGAAACAGGTGACCATTATCTCACAGCTTGCAGCAGTTTCTTCTGACTTTTCCCTCAAGCAATTTAAGATCTCTTTATAAAAGGCCTGGTTAAGTCTTTCACCTTAGTGACTGTTTCATCAGTGGACAATTGACGGTCATCCAGAACACGGGTCATCTTTGACCAATCCCCAGCCATCTTGAAAGCATTTTATTCACTGATAAATGACAGCCTTACTTAAGCAGTCATCACCAGTCTGTTCCTCCTTTACCATTTTTCACACAAAACGTGATGCAAGCATGTTGCTCTTCTTTTCTGTCCATTTTAATTGTGACGAGTAAGAGATATGTTTGTCTTTGAGCACGTTTTTCACAACATGGGTATAAAGTCTAGAGAAATGGCTTGTTCATGGGGTAGATCACTATTTGTACTTTGTATACACCTAAGTGAAACTACTGTCTCTGTACTGGCACATGTAACAGAAGTCTTAGAACTTTTTTATCAGACCTTGTATATATGGTGTTTTGTGAAACATCTGCATGTGATGGAGAAAAATGAATATCAATTTTGGACTCAGTATACAAGAATTACTGTAGAACACCTAAAAATTTCAATATTGTAAAACCATCACAGAGTGGATGTTATTTGTTTATAGAATAATGAAAAACCTAATGATTTTGAATGAACACAGGTAAACTTAGTTTATCATATCAACTCAGTCAATCAAGTACCTATGAAGTGTAAGCTGGTCAAAAATAAGCTTTTCTTTTGAATTGTACAGCATTTGTTATCCTGAAACCTTAAAATTTCTATACCACCAACTTCTGTTTAAGTAGCTGAATGCATAGCTGTTAAACAATTTGAAGTATTTGCCAATTTGGCTGAGTTTACAAAAACTAAAATCAGCAAAATATATAAAATCTCTTGATGTTTGAACTCCATTAATAAACCCGTAATATGTCTTGTGTATAACATCATCTAAATGGCGTGGGACTAGTCTCTGTTCAATCCATCTGTACTGTCAATGCTTCATTTGTTGCTTAATAAATTATTTTGATTTCTTTCTCATTTTTTGAAGTCTGTTGGTTGACTTATTTGAGTTATCTCAGTACCATGGACCAGATCAAAACCTTGCCTGGAAAATATACTTTGGTCTCAACTGCAAACTGTAGGGACCTTTTTTGCTCCAAATTTAAGCTGTACAAGCAATTGGATGATATTTGTTGGTTTTTTTCACATTTCTGATTGTTGCATTTTTATTTGGTAGTTACTACTTGTCTTGACTGTTGTTTTTCATTATATATACTCTTCAAAAAAAGAAATGCAAAAGGCAAAATTTGAGACATATTGTTAACAAGTTTATTCTGGGTAGTTCTGTATGACATGTGTGAAACTTTGCACATTCACTGCTGAACATCCAAAGTCTGCAAAGGCGAAGTCCACGCTCACTAGTTGAAGTTTAACGTCACTCACCGTCAATAACGAGTATGCACCTCGTGAGCATCAATAACTGCTTGACATCTCCTGCCCATGGAAGCGATCAGATGACGAATCACATCCTGTGGAATGGCTGTCCACTCAGCCTGCAAAGCTGCTGCAAGCTGAGGTAGAGTCTGCGGTTGAGGTTGTCGTCATCGCAGGCGTCGGTCCAACTCGTCCCAAAGATGTTTGATGGGGTTTAAATCTAGTGATCTGGAGGGCTAGGGAAGAACGTTGATGTTGTGGTGTCTCAAGAAGACAGTGGTGAGTCGGGCTGTGTGAGGACGGGCGTTGTCATGTTGAAAAACGTCGTTGACGTTCACCATGATGGGTTGCACATGGGGCCTAAGAATCTCGTCGACGGTTGCATATGATCTGATTGTAAATCTTACGCAGCCCTGGTATGGTTGAGGCAGTAGACATTACAGTGGTGGTCCTATCCCGAAGGTGACATAACCGGATGTAGCGATCTTGTGCGGGCGTGGTCACACGAAGTCTGCCAGATCGTGGACGGTCACAAGTTGATCCATGTTGTTGGTGACAATTCCATAGCCTTGTGATGGTGCTTGGGTGGACATTCACAGCTCTGGCAACATCTGATCAAGATTCTCCTGCTTCGAAGCGACCAATGGCGTTGTTGCGTTCTGCTTCAGTCAGTCTTGGCATAACTGTATTGCGTGTCGGTTAAAATAACAAAAATATCCCTTTTGTGTTTCTTTTTTTGAAGAGTATATATAGTCTGTGTTCTCTTTTTATTTTTGTTATTTTGATGCTCTTGAAGAATGAATGTTGTACATATGTCTTTGTATTCTATAACTGACTTGCACTTTATTTTGAAATGATTTACCACATAATTTTACTTGTATACAAGGATCTAACAACATCACATCTGTTTCCTTTGTTGCTGTCTCAGCAACATTGTTCTTTCTTCATTTATGACTGTTCTAGGACATATGTTTGTGGTTTTTACCTTGTTTTAGTATAGGTTAATATCCAGTTCTTTTAAGTCTTATTCCAACTTTGCCTAATATCACTATTATCAAATATTATAGTGATGCTTAAAACTTTTCTTCAACTTTATTATATTTTGAGTTTTTAAAGGAGATCTGCATCCCTTTTCTCGGGTTTCTTTTCAGTAGGCACTTTAGCTGGTGTTTTTGTTTGTTTATTTTTTAAAATACCCATTTTCTGAAGGCAGATCTTCCTTGATTAGTATTTGTGTAGACTTCACCCATTCTTTGTTTTTGTTACATTTTTAAAAATAAATGTTATTTTTACTGTTCACCATATCTTATTTCTTTGACTTAGCAATTAGTTTTGCTTAACTCTTTCATTAACTATTTGGTAGTTATATAATCTTAGAGCTTTAGTTGAATCGGTTAGTTTCTTTTAAGCCTTCTAGATAGCTTTTTACAACAAGAATTTACAGGGTGCCTCATATCATTACTTGTGGAGTTCAGTCATGAAATATAAAATGGGTCATTTGATGTTATGTTCAAATTAAATGCCTAAAATGGCAGAAGTCTTGAAAAGTATATATATCTGATATCACATGCTTCCTTTGCATTTCTTTGGTCACAATTGTCTTTTCATTTATATGGGCACACATTTAAAGGGTAAATCTTCACTACCGATACACCATACCAGTCTGAAGTGAATTAAGATGAACCTACAACTTTGCATGCTTCCTGGGCACTTTTGTGTTTCGAAGTTTCTATCCTTTTTAAAGTTAATATTTTAGATAATACTCCTGGAAAAGCTATTTTGCTGGACCATCTTCAGGAGAAATGTGGTTTCTGATAGGTATTTACATGGATGTGTCTTCTTTATTAGGTGTTGAACTGATTCTTATGTTGTTGCAAAATCAGCTATGTATGTAAGGAGGATTAAAAAAACAAAACAATTACTTTGAATGGCTAAACTACTATTCTCTAAAGGCTGTAAAGTTCTATCGTGCCTCTAGTTGTCTGGTACTTTGATTACATTAATAATGATTTATTTTCATTCTCTGTATCACATGACCTCTGCTTTCAGTCTTCCCTCAGAAGTAACAGGCATTTCTTTTTCTCCACATTTATAATGGAATTTTAAGTAATAAGTTGTAAAAGAAGCAAGTCTTTAGAAAAATGTGAAGATGTAATATAAATATATATATATATAAGCTTTTTTATTGGAGAAATAGAATTACATTTTCAAAAGTTGATGTTGGCATATTGCTGTATTTTTTCTTATCAAATACGTTCCTGAATATTAAGATAGTGACAAGAAAATGTGTATGCATTACATGATTATTGTATATAGTGTGTTTTAGTTGGAAAAGATGCTTAGAAATGGAGCAGAGCATTGCTTAGTGGCTAGCATGTCAACATGTGGCTGAGCAAGTTTTTGACTTTTAAGTTGTAAAAGTTTTAAAACCATCAGTAAATCCCACCATGGCAAATGCTGCTGACTGGGTTTTCCTTCCTCTTGTCAGTAATTATTAAATGGAAATGACTAGTTTGAACCTTAGGGGTCTATGAGCCAGCCATTTAAGTATTGTGTTCGAAAATACTAAAATAATTACAAACAAAGATTAGAGCAAAGTGAGAGCCTCATGAAAAAGTCTTGATGATACAAATAAAATCAAAATAAACCTTAAGTATACAAAACACGTGTGTGCTTGCATTTTAACTAAAGTTTTTCTTTTTCTTGTGATAGCTTATCAAGGCTTTAATATTTTTTATACTCTCTTGTATTTTAGATACTTCTCAGATTTACATAATACTACATGTCCATTTCTGTTTTGTTTTAAATAGACAGAGAAGTATTATAATTCCTGTTGTCTGGCAAAGTCAATTTTTTTTAATTATTCAAATAAGGTTTTTAAAATGAGTAATTACATAAAACTGGTTCACAGAATTTTGTTTTTTATTTAAATCCAATGAATTTCTTACAAATGTTTAATTAATTTTGATAAACCAATGGTCATTTTGGGTTAAGTTACTTAGATTGCACAATTTTATACTAAACTATTACTAAAAATAAGTTTATTTTGTATGCCCTGTTGCTAGTAAATATTAGGTGCAGTAATTAATTGCTATAACTTCATTGTGTGAAAAGATGAAATGGAATAACAGTGTTAATGCAAAATGCCTAACTTCACTGTCTTTAGAAATTAACTTTATACTAAAACAGCAAGAAGCATCCGGTGTACTTCATTAAGCCTTTATAACTTTTGTTTTCAATTACTGTTCTATTAAATGCTAATATTCACCATATTTTTTAAATATTCCAATTAAGCTTAATTTCAGATCATTTGAGAATACATTAGGTAACTTTGATTAATACTTTTGCAATGGGATCAGTATAATATACGAGTTTGTCTACACATTTGTACACGTTAAGTATTTGCACTATAACTTTTGAAACAGCATTTGTATATTCACAAAATTTGGTAGACCTTTAGTAAAGAGTACAATTCTTTTGTACACAAATAACAGTTTTTTTTAATAACATATTTTTCTAAAGATTTATTTTTGAAAATATCAAGTCTGTTTCATTACTAGTCTGAGTGCAAAGTGATTTCATGTTATGATTAAAATAACTATTCTTCATCCCAAAAATCTCAAATTATTTGTGTAATCTCTAAAACTTTTAAAATACATTTCAAATGTTTGTTTTCAGTGTGACTTTATATTTTTTATTTTCTATGCCCTAACTGTGTGGGGTTTGTCACTTAACCAACCTCATAACCATCGTAAGAAAATAAATATGAATTAGGCTTCTTTCATGCTAAATTACTACGTATTATAAAATGAAAATACAAACGTTTAGTCTGAATAACTTATGTCTCGTAACACTATATATTTACACATACATTTATTATTTTTTATTATATTGACCTTTCAGTCATGCCCAGCTAACATTACATAATTTGCATCGACATGGTGCACATACACTAATGTTACATATCCTATAATATAAAACTGGCTTTTAGTCTTCTGTGTCTTGGCTGTGTTTTTGTAATATAGTTACATTTCAGTTGTTATACATTATATATGTATATAGATTATTACTGTTTAGGAATAAGTTATTAAACTTTTCTTAAAATTTAGAACAATAAACAAAAAGTAAAGAAAACAATTATCTCTTCAAGCTACAACCTTTGAACTTGGTTGCTGCTGGACATAGGATGCTAAGCCTTTTACATTTTTACATGTACATGATATGAAAGAAATTCATTTTTTAGGTTTTTTATATACAGTTGAATGATAAAAAAATTCAAATAACTATAATGATACCATAGAATTCCACTGTAATTTATGAAACTTGCTAATTAAGATCTATTTAGGTTTTATAAAATATAAAATGTCAAGCAGACTAAACACACAACCAACCTCATTGAAATCTTGGATAGTAAGAATGTGGAAATCTGTCAAAGATTAAAATGGTGGGGAAGACCACTCTGGAGACATTCTAAACTGTTAATTGGTCATTCACATGTCATATATTGATGTAAGTGTACATCAGGGACCATTTCAAAAAATGGAAAAAGTTTGATTCAGTACATAAGCCATATCACAGCAAAATAAAAAGATATGAAGTTCTTATTTTATATTGTAGTTTCTTAATATTGGTAATTTTTGAGTTTCTAATTTATATGAAACTATAGATTTAGTGTTTTAACATCATAATTTTAAAATGCTGCATTCAACATACTGTGTGACTTGTTTAAAATCTATATTTACGTGTGTTCTTTTAATATTTACTTTTAAATTAAGAAATTAACTTGTATATTATATTATTAAAGTTTGAATTATAGTCTACAATTTGATTCCAGACTTACTGACAAATTCATAAAATAGTAGTTGAATAAAATTTTGAATTCAAGTCAACAAATGTGATGACATGACCTTTGACCCATTGCAAGAGGGTTAATCTGCTTACTCTCTTATTAACATTGGGAATTTAGTATTAAAAAATAATATATGACTGTAATGATAAATAAATTAATAAATAAAATAATAACCAAGGAAAATATTTTTATTTATCAGTAGTTTGTCAACAGTTTGTTTCCTTTGATTGTTGGTTCAAAATTAATGATGGCATCATGTTACTTGGGTTTTTTTTCCTAACAGTTGTGCTGTGGCATGACCCCATAATTGAAGACAGGAAATTCTGTGTTTTGTCCAGTGCTAAAAATATCCCATGTATTTACTCAGTTATAACAAGTACTCGAAAAAATATTGTTTCTTTAGTTCTAATTGCTTGGCAGTTTTTCAAAAATTGATAAATCATTTTAAAAGATAGATAAATAACAAGATTTTTTTTGTAAGTAATCTTCTTCTTTTAAATTAACATGCTGCTGTATAAGCTGATGTTTCTTGTGCATGTAGATGATGTCATCTGTAAGTAAAAATAAACAAGAAGAATCTACCCAGACAAAGTCAACCCTTGAAGGAAGTTTGTGAACAGACTGAAGAAAGTAAAGCTAGATTTGTGAATGCTACAACATCATAAATTCAGCAGTTTGGTAGCCAGCAGGCTGGTCCAACCAAATCAGTCAACTTTTGCTTTAATGTGGGTTTTTCTTAATGGTGTGCATTATGTATATCATTTTTTTTTCTTTTTTTCTCACTTGACATGCACTTGAAAGTTAAAGAATAAAAGAAACAACAGAAAACTTGTGTTCAGAACAATAACTGTGTTTTTATTATCACTGAGGAGCTACAATAGATAAATATAGCAGTGTAATTTGTATAATATAAACATAAAATTCTTTGTTAGGCTGTGAAAGATACTTTATTGGTGCCATTGAGTTGAAGGAAAAGTCACAGAGATTTATTTACTTCATTCTTTATAAGTATGTACACTACATGCATGTAAAATTTGCCAAAAAACAACAAATTTATTTCTTCTTGAACTAGTTATCAGCTCCAGGTATTTGGTGTACAAGTAGATGTTTTTTTCCTGATTTTTATGCAGTAAGAGAATTATCAAACTAGTTTTACCTAGGAAGTTACTGTGAAAAAAAACATCTTTCTTTCCATATCTTATGTTGAATATACTATGTAGACAAAGTTTACTTAACATTCTAAAAACAATTAAAGACTTGTATGTGATAAAGAAAACAGGTGGTAATAAACTGCAGCCATTGATAAAAATAACTTTCAGTATCTCTACTTGGAAGAAGTCAGTACTTTTAAACTATTAAAAGTTATATATATATATATATATATATATATATAACAATGCATTTACTCAGCACCTGTTGTATTTAATGGGAGAGAAATGAAATTTTATGTAAAGTTATTTCAGAGATATCTAGGTAAATACAGTTTTTGTTTTGTTTCTCAATAACTCCATTTTGATCTTTGTATAAAGTGGGTTAGAAAATCCCAGAATTTTGATTGAACTTGCTTTTCTCTTATGAAAAGCTGTATTTATTAGTTATATTTTATTATTTGTGCACTATCTTAACAAGTACTTTCATTGATATTGTAAATATTTGGTATTATGCTTTATGTTAATTTTTCTTTGGAGGTGTCAACTGACCAAACTTACTTGCCACATAATAACTTGAACATGTGTTATGTAATACAGTGGAATATACTTTATCAAATGCTAACTGTTACGACACAGTAAAGTGGGTAGTAACATTAGAGATTCCTCTAATAACAGAAATAAAATTGGTTTTATAATGAAAATAAAATAAATCTTACCATGTGTAATTCATTAGTTGTTTGCTAAAATATTTTTCTCTTCCCTAAGCAACAAGTACAGGGTGTTCAGAAAGTCACTGTGCACTTGTATATTTATTAACAGACAAAACTGCACAGTGATTTTATGAACACTCTGTAGAAACATTACTTTTTAGTTGAACTTCCTAAGTAGTAAAAAGTTTTCACTGTTATTGCACTGTAAGTTTGTAGTAAAATACAAATTTCAAAATGTGAAAAAGTTGTACACAAATTGATTTTCAAGTCATCATTAACCGAGTTAAGAAATGTTCTTCAAAAAGTTTAAACATTTCTCACATATATATATATGTTTTGTCCATTGGTCTTCAAGCAATGAAACTAAGAGAAGAGTTTTAAATTTCAACTACTGTTTAACACAGAATGAATGGATTAGGAAAATCAGCAAACAGTTAAGTTATGAAACCTTTTGCAAATTTCTCTTAAATGAAGTAAAAATTTTTTTTTTTAGACAGGGGATTACTTTCAGAATTCTTTCGGTGGTGGAGAAAAATTTTACTTGGATTTTTCTCATCAAAAGAAATCATTTAGAAATAAAACCCTGAAAGTTGCAACACATCAGGAGAGGAAAATTTAGTTTATGAGGGAATATTCCTCTTTTCCAATGAAAAGAAAATACCTGTATAGAGATAAATTTGCATTGACTGTTGAGGTTAAATATCAATTTTCAGTAAAAACTGTGTGGGTATATATATATATAAACACACACACACACACACACATTGCTTCTCCAAGTTTGAATATTTATGTAAATTGACTTTCTTTTTAAATTATGCATTAGAAAGAGCCAAGCATCATTTTAGTTGATATGTTATATCAACTTCATAAAATTTCTTGGTTATAGAGCTAAATAAGTTCATCCTTTTGAAGATTAGTTAACAATTAATATAGATGTTTCACTAGATTTAAGAATTTTGTGCCATTTATTAATTTTGAAAAATATGATCCTCATTATATGCACAAGGGGAAAAAAAACTAAGTTTTCTTTTCAGATTACCAAACATGGTTACTATTAAGGGTACCAGTTAAGTTGTTGAAAAATAACATATAGACAGATAAAACACAGCATGTTTTGTGTTAATTCTTAAGATTGCTTAGATATGTCATATGTATATATATATATATTGAGAGCAGAACTTCTTAAACAATTACAAAAAACATAATTTTTGAGATATAAGTAGCTGAAATGTTCACAAAACACCAATGAAAAATTACAAAAGAATCACTGTCAAAAAAGTTGGAAATATGTTATCCTGTTATTCCTTTTTCATGTATTTTAATTAGTTATAGATAGGTAAAATTTTTTAAACTAAAAGTAAAGCTTTATGATACTGTATTCTGCAATAAACCTATTTAAGTTATTCCAAAACATAATTTACACAAATAGTATCAAATTTTACTACATCTTGATAAATTACCATAAAAGCAAAAGTTTAGGCTTTGTATCTTTTAGGGACTTCATCCAAAACTTCAAAGACAAAGAAATATATCTGCTCTGAGGGAGGTACGTTGCTTTACTGACGAAAAGGCTCACTAATGTTAGTAATCTGGATTGATGCAGTCTTCAGCTGCATTTAAATCCAAAAAGATCTTCTGTCACTAAATGTGTCACAGAGGCATTTTCCTCTACATGATTGAAACAGAAACCCAGTGTTGTATGTCACTTGGCTGCTGAGTCAAAGACAGCCTGCAGACAAACATACCTTTTTGGTGAAAACACCTCAGATGTAGTGTCCCTATGATGGGAGACCTTCACATAGTTCCACCTGTGCTGATAGAAGCAGCTTTTAAACACTTTTCTTGGTGAGTTGCCTTAACAAAGCTGAGAAAACAACCTGGGCCTATCAAATGCATTACAGAATCAAAAGTTCATTCTATTAATTACAAATTGAAGATGTATTTAAGTACAACATGAAGGAACCCAAAGAAAAAGTTCATTATGATATATCCCTTTACTTTAAACACTACATGATACAGCAGATCAGGATTTTCAAATGGATAGCATGCAATGCAAAGATAACAAACTAATATTTGGCTTGTCTGTTGAGTATAAGCTACTGTAATGAATAAATATGGTGTAAATGATTCCAGTTATCACCACATCGGTTGACATATAACATTTGTTAATAAAAATGTAGCTTTTTGTGCCTGTAAAATATGCAACTTTAATATAAAAATGCTCCAAATAACAGTAAATATAGAGGAAGTTGTGGGACTCAGTCATCACTGTTAAAATTTAATACTAATATTAATTAGTTTGTTGAATGTTTCTCCAACTTCTGACAAAAATATGTTTACTCAAGATTTGAATTGTTTTCAACCCCCTCTCCTACTTATTACAATTTTATAGGGGGTTAAGCAGTAAATAAAAATGAAGCTTGATTTATTTGAATAAAACTTGATCTGATTTTCTTAGGGACTATCCTAAGGCTAATACCAGTATTTTTTCAAAACAGGATTAACATTTTTTTTATTCTGAGACTACAAAGAAAAATATACATAAATCTGGTAATTATGTTATTTTAAAATACTAAGAAATCAACTACTAGTAATGTTTGCCAGCTACCTTCTGAATACTAACAGAATGGAATGATATATAACTCTGAGAAAAAGATTAAAAAAAATACTATAAACAGGATTTGGGTTATTGTAACAAGTATTAGATGTTCTTTAATTGCAGAGTCCATAGTATGTCCAATTTATGTGGATGATATTCCACAATACAAAAAGGTTGAGATCATGAAAGTGGTATTAAGAGTCTGAAGTTTATTTAATGTTTAATTGCTGTAAGTTTAGCCCTTCTATGTTAGCTATTATAAGTGTCAATTTAATATATTTGAACATGACTTAAAAGGTAGGATTTTTTTTATTTTCTCCTTTGCAGTTATACCATACCAAAATAGGAACAAATTTATTGCTTAGACTTTAAGTACACAAAGTTTTTAGTTATATGCTCAGTAGACAAAAACATTGAAATAACTTAAAAAGTAAGGTGTGAGTGGCAACTATCATATGAGAATTATTGGATGCATTTCTTGTGACCTGTTGTTCAAGTCATTTTATTAGACTTTTAAGTGTATGTGGAAATCCATATTTTCTAATCCACTTCTTTAGTGTGTCACATTTATATGGTCTTCAGTACCATTACATAAAGAATATAGTCTCAGCAACTGACTAAATGGAGCTTTATTTCATTATTTTTCCTCATCTCGGATACAGGTGGAACCTAAAGATAAAAAAAAAATTTAAAAAGTGATTTTAAAAAAAAAAAAGGGTTAGCAGAAATATTATTCAAATATTCAAACACTTGCTGTATACACTGAGAAAAGTTTCCACAACTGAAAATGGTAAATGTTTTAGTAGCATGTTACAATAAAATAAGACATCAGCCATGTTGTTTATGAGAAATATGGGATTTCTGAACTCCAATCTCCATAGGAATGTAATGGAAAAGCAGTTTGATCAGATGTCTACTAAGAAATATTTGCCATTACCATTGTTCAGTTTTACAGTGGGACAAGATGCATTAGAACAGAGATTATTAGAATCAGAACCAGTTAACTGGAAAATTACTTCTCAATCTGATTCCCTGGCTTAAAATAGCTGAAGCTGGTCAACTGCTGAATGTGACACCCAAGAAAACAACATTGCCAAAGCCCACTATCTACAACAGCAGTACCTTTAAAACCTGTAGAAACGCCCCTTCATGTATATAATCGGTATAAATTGTTGTTTCTAATGGCTACATAAAGTTGTGTTAATAGTTATGTTACACATTTAAAATTTAAAGGTAATGTTGCAACCTCATTCAATGTAAATGAAATGTTACTTTCAAATACAGCTTTATATTTAAATAGAAACTTTTATGTTTTAATGTATCAATAATAGATATTAATTATAATTAAATGGGAAGGATGCTGCTGTGTAGTGTCTATTTTGGTTGCATACTGATTGTAATGATTTTGTTTTAAGACTTTTATAAAGAGTGGTTCTGAATTTTGATGCTTCTCTGTGTGCATGTGTTTTCCTAATATTATTTAAATCGCATTGAAAAGTATATAATATAATAGTATATAATATCGAATAATGATATATTCATTTATAGTTCCAGAAGGGTGAAATCTGCCATTGTTGGCAAGTTCTTATTTTAATTATTACAATGTTGCAACCAATTTAACTTTTATCAGATGATAGCCTGACAGTGTAGGTTGAATCTTGTAATCAGTAAAATCAGAATTTGCCTACTGTAGCATTTGTTATGGTTGTTTCAAATTTTGTTTTCTATATAATCTGCAAGATAGCTAGGTCTTCAGTTAATTCATTGGAAATGTTACTTGCGAAATGAAAAATACCATACAATGATGTCCCATTGACCATACAAAAGTACTGCCCTATATTGCAACATGTTTCTGAAGAATTATTAACAGATTTATCTTTTACTTAATAACCAATGTATTTTAAAATGTGCTGCAAGAAACCATGTAGGTAGGTGTTTTTTGTATGACAATATTAGTATTTACAACATATTTTGGTGAATTCACATTCATTTAAAAAAATGAATCGTTAATCATATACGTAAATAAATACAAATTATAAAATTTAAGAAATTCATAGTAACTACTATTATAATAGAACAAAATGTTAAGATTTCAAAAAAGATTTTATGTAAATTTTTGTGTTTCAATTTCACTCTGTGTAACTTAAAATGTAGTTTTTTGTGCTAGATGAGAATTGACTGTCAAATGCTAAACCAATAACTCCCTAAATAGTTATTTTAAAGCAGGAGATTAAAGACTAAGAAAAATATTGTTCATTTGAGACAAACTATATTGAGATACTTTCTTATGTTTGGGAATTGGGTTGAGAATTGTTTGGGCTTAACCGTCTTACTCAGTCAAAACACTTCGATGCAATTAAAAACCATTTTTTGGACTACTTTCATTCACATATGCAATTATCAAACTTAAAGCTAATAGTAATACTAACCAATGACTAACAATAATATAGTACAGGCACATTCCAAAAATCAACACTGAATATCAGTATTTGTGTGTGCTGTTTCTAAAGTCAAATGTGATTGTTGACTTTTGGTGTTGGTTCAATGAGAAAAAAGGGTGTTGAGATGAAAATGAATACAGCAGCTGCCATGAGGGTCATGACAATTGTAATAGGTGTCTTAAAATTTACTGTGTGTGAATGCAGACACCACAGCTTGACTTGAAAATGGTAAGCATATAAGCAAATAAATAAATTCTACTCCAGGAAAAACTGGGCTGAACCATAAAACATGAAAGTGGTTAGTCACATAACAAAATAAGCCTATCTTTCCCTCAGTTTGTAGTCTCAGCATGCATTACCACAAGTAACAATGAAAGTGTACTAAATGCATTTAATCAAATACGTGCTTAAGTAGTATCTTACGTCATCTTCAGATGACCTAAGAAGGTTGAAATGTTGTTCTGTACTTTCTTTTAGTTTTAATACCCATACCAGCCTTCTTTTAGAATACATATTTTGGTAACATTTGTGTGTGAAAATTTGGTTGATATGTAATACATATTATGAATTGTGGCATTTAAAAGCACAGAAAAATCATAACTGTAATTATTAACTACTATAACATTAATCATATAATTTAGCTTGGTTCACTTAACTGCTGTGGTTTTAACATATTTAGAAACAAGGACCTATTGGTCAATCTTAGTTGTCCCACACTCTAAGCCAAAATAAAACTATTAAACAATTTTTTAAAATTAAAGCCTACCCATGTCATTCATTAATCTATCAAACTTTCTTTTAAATTCACACAAATTTACTGCCTCCATAACAGCTAAAAGCAATCCATTCCATAGATCAAACACCCTATTTAAAAAATAAGATTGTCCTAGCAGAAGACACCTTCTACCTTGCCTAAATTTATATTTGTGTCCCCTAGTTCTATAATTCTAGCTGTTAAGTACAAAAAAATTTTGATGCATCAACATTATCATTTTACAATCTTAAACACTTCAATCAGATCCTCTCTAACTCTTCATCTTAAAAATCTTAATCTCTCTTCACATGACAACTCCTCTATCATTCTTTCACAAATTGACAATACAAACTAAAACAGCATATGAAGGAAAGCTATGACATTGCTTAAAAATTCAACTACTGATATGGTTCAATATTAAACTACTGATATCAGTGATATGCCTCAGAAATTAAATTTTGTACAGTCACTGACATCAACAACTACTGCACTGCTGCATTCCATTAAAATTTCAAATTACTTAAAATTACTCTACATGACTACCTACAGTAAAACTTGTTCATCTATACAATCTTGTCAGTAAATTACTGGTACCTCAATATCAGTATATTTTTCATTCTTTCACAATACAAACTGAAAGCAAATCAAGGAAAGCTTTGACATTGCTTCAAAATAAAATTAATGATATGCTTTAAAATAAACCACTGGCACTATATGCTGCAGATAATAATAAAATGTTTTTCAGTCACTGATATCAACTTCTGCTCTGCTGCATAAATTACAGTCAAATTTCAAATCACTTAATTTCCTTTAATCAATCTTGGCTACTTTCATCTTTTCGAGACAAGGGTTTCCAGTGCTCTCTTCCGAGCTTTTTTTCTCTCCTTCTCTGAATGGGCAGCTCTCTGCGGCTTCTGGACTTTTTCTTTAGCCAAGGTGGCTGGGCCAGATTTCACAGAACCATAGGCCTCAAGCCTTTCTGCCCTTTTCTTCTGATTCTCCCTCAGCTTTGAGATATACTTTGAAGCTGCTGATCTAATGCCCTTACACATTCTCTTGTCTACAGGATCAAAATGAACATCATTCCTTTTAAACATTTCAATCGCTGTTGTTTCTTTGGAGCGTAGAGAATATTTTATCGTCTGGTATGCACACGATACCAGACCACGAGACCTGTAACGAGACTGCCTCCAAGATGGCGGTCAGATTATTTTTTTTTTCTGCAATAAACATTGAAAAAATACGATTTCTCCTCAAAAACCACCTACCCGGCCCCCAAATCGCTCATATTTTCTCCTCGAATTTATACGAATCTCGTGGGTGATCGTTGGCCGTTTGAAAACCGCGGAAATCCGCGTTTCAGCGGAAAAATGGCACGCATGTAGTTTAAAACTTCTCTTGCAGCTGAGGTAGTAGCCCTTACAAAAATATCACTCTTTCTTACTTCATTGTAAACCATCCATTCCAAAAAAGTTCCTTCCTCCCACTGAACTGATCCTACCAACCCAACAAGCTAACCTGCTCATTCTTACATAATTTCAGCCCAGTATTTAGCCCTAGTGACTTACCTAAATTTTCATCTCCAAAATTAACTTATAGCCTTTATCTTTAAAACTTTTATCAGCCCCTTGTACTAATTAACTAGCTCATCTGACTTACTCTTCCCTGAAGTCCTGCTGTAAATTCCCACAATTTGTTCTTCTATTTATCTATTTTCTCAACTTTAGTAAGAATAGTCTTTTAACTCTTCCATCAACTTGCAAACTCTACATATAAACTAAACATCCTCACTACTAGCCTCCTTAAAACTGAATAATAGTCCAGAGTTCCCAGATAAAACTCATTCATTGCACGTACCAAACTGGGAACGCTTAACCAATGAACCATTATATGCAAAAACGGCTCGTTTGGGTTGAGAAAATATTTTACATAGAAGAGCGAACAACGTTTCGACCTTCTTCAGTCATCGTCAGGTTCACAAAGAGGTAACTGACCGGAAGCTGACCACATGCTTGAAAGGGGTTGTGTAAATGAGTGTCGGAATGTAGAGGGCGGTGTTAGATGTTTGAATATATAATTTTATTTATTTTATTATATTAATATAGGTATAAAGGCGTTCCTTTATATTGGTTTATTTTGGGCTTGAGTTGTTGTATAAGTAAGGCTTCTTCAATTTTGCGTTTGTTTACGTTTGTTTGTTTATTTAGTATTTAGGTGTTTTCTTTGGTTATGTTGTGTTTATTTGATTTGCAGTGTTCGAAAACGTGTGAAGGTGACTTTTTGTGTTCTTTGAATCTGGTTTCCATTTTACTACTTGTTTCGCCAATATAGAAGTCGTGGCAGTTATCACATTGTATTTTATAAATAATGTTGGTGTGGTGTTTGTCAGTGTAATTTTTACACAGTATAGACCTTAATTTTGTACCTGGTTTTTGAATAAATTTGGTATTAACTGGAATGTCATATTTTATTACTAGTTTTTGTCAAATGTTGGTTATTTTTCTGCTGATGTCGGGAATATATAGTATTCAGCAGTATATGGTTTTCGTGATTTTTTAATTCGTGGGTTATATTTACTTTTGTTCGTTGATTTTGCTTTTTGTTTAGGTATGTGCGTATAATGTTTTCTACAGTTTGTGGAAGAAACTTATTGTTTCCTTAGGAATTCATAAACAGGAAGCGAGCTGGCACTTTGCATTACGAATAAGCCAACAAATCACCTTTCCACTCGTATAAAAGGTTCTAAAACACACACCAGAATACGCAAAATCTTCAAAACTCTAGCAAGCACTCCGAACTGATCTGATGATTCAAGAGGAAGAAGAGATTATGTCTGTTACCAGTCGTTTTTACATATATATATTTTTTCACTACATAAAATAGTTCATCAAACCATGTAGTTGGAGACTTAAGAGCCTTAACAATGAAGACTGAAGTTGCAAAATAGTTAGCGCCTTATACTAAAATGATTTTGAAGCCGTATTCCTTTAACAAAGTTTTACACACCATTTATCGAAAGAACTGTACACTATAAAATTACATAAACGTATTAAAAGATATAATTTGATGACGTTGCCATTGTTACACTAAATTAAAAATTGACTATTTGTATGTATAATGAAGTATTAGGAAAGGAATTTGACTATTTGGTATGTATAATGAAGTACTCGGAAAGGAATTTGCCTAATTTTTAAATTCCTAACTTTGGGCTCTTTCTAAACATTCTAAAAACTAAACGAACAAAATAAGTCTTTGGCAGAAAATAATACATTCGAATAACAATATGTTTTAGTCTCGTACTTCGTACTAGCATAAAACATTATTTTAATTCATATGCCTATAATTAAATTGCCTACATCTTATTCAACGAACTCAGTACCTAATGCTAATGGTTCAATTTTACTTCTGAGGAGGGAAGTTATTTATTTTTACTAGTGATACCTATTTCTGCTGTACTTGTTAATTTAATACGTTATTAATGCAGTAGTGAGAGAAAAAAATATTTTAACAAAAAAAAAACTATGTAACTAAAAACCAGGAAAAACATATATGAATATGCATCACCTTAAAAATTACGTTTAGTAGCAGATACATAATGTGAATTTGAGTATCATACATTAATTTGGTAATTAATAAAGTTTGAGACATACAAGGTAATGGGCGCTATTTGAAAAGAGAAGACGTTAGGGTTCCGTTATAATAGCGTGGATGTTTGAATGTTATTTACTTTTATTATTTTTATCTTTAGAGATAAATAATTGAGAAAGAATAAAAAATATATTTAGTAAGATTGAAAACTAAAATAGTAGATATAAACTTTTAATTTAGATTTTAATAGTGTAACGTCTAGTTTAGCATATATATGTAAAAACGGCTAGTTTTGGTTGAGAATTTTTTATGTAGAAGGGAGCGAGCTGGCACTTTGCATTACGAATAGGCCAACAAATCACCTTTTCTAGTGCTTTCCACTAGTATAAAAGGTTCTAAAACACACACCAGAATACGCAAAATCTTCAAAACTCTAGCAAGCACTCCGAACTGATCTGATTATTCAAAAGGAAGAAGAGATGATGTCTCTTACCGTTAGTAAAATCGCTATTTCTCGTCCAAGCTCTTTGTAAGTATTATAATGCTATTCTTTCTTAAATACCAGTCATCGCATTAATAGACTTAAAATGATTACTTATGATAAACATGAATAAAGATAAACTGTATATATATGTGTGTGTGTAAATATTAAGTGTTTGATGACTTAAATAAAAAGTGTTATTGAAAGTTTTAGTCTCGAGTCTTTTTGTTTTAACTGTAAAGGACAACACTTCAAATCAATATTTCATGTAACAGCAAGTATTATTAGTCGAAACTCCAACGGCTGAGCCGAAACAACCCACTCTGCCATGCCTGTCAGGCCTGGCATGGCCTAGCGCGTTAAGGCGTGCGCTTCGTAATCTGAGGGTCGCGGGTTCGCGCCCGAGTCGCGCCAAACATGCTCGCCCTCCCAGCCGTGGGGGCGTTATAATGTGACGGTCAATCCCACTTTTCGTTGGTAAAAGAGTAGCCCAAGAGTTGGCGGTGGGTGGTGATGACTAGCTGCCTTCCCTCTAGTCTTACACTGCTAAATTAGGGACGGCTAGCACAGATAGTCCTCGAGTAGCTTTGTGCGAAATTCCAAAACAAACAAACAAACTGCCATGCCTGCAAGTCAGTCGACGACTATGTAACATTATATAGCTATAGGCAGTACTTCCTATGTTACCTCCTCACCATAAGAGTTCAAACTCGAGAACAGTTCACTTTCAGCATACTTATACCCATGGTATTAATTCATATTCTAATTAGCTTTAAAACCTACAAACTTTACAAACTAAACTTGTTTCTCGAAACCAGCATGATCATGTTATCAGTGACATGGCTCTCTCAAATATCGCCCCCCGCTAGTACAGCAGTATGTCTCCGGATTTACAACGCTAAAATCAGGGGTTCGATTCCCCTCGGTGGGCTGAGCAGATAGCCCTTTGTGGCTTTGCTATACGAAAAACACAAAAAAAGCTCTCAAATATCGAACTGACTAGCACTAAATCAGGTAGATAGGTGAAAGAAACGTATTGGGTTGATATTTTTTAGATGTCCCCGTTTAATAGCTATTGTGGTTGTCACGTTTGAATTTTTCACGTTATTCGTGCCTTGTCATAGATCGGAAATAGGCCGTACAAACAAAATTCAAAACATAAACTAACCTTAATACTTCTTAACCGTTATAGTGATATGTTATAGATAAACTTGATGCAACTGAAAATCGCTTCATTACTTTTCACATTTTACATTTCCCACTCATTTACAATTCACGCCTGAAGAACAAAGGTTAACTTTTAAAAGCATTCTGATCATTAGGTTTCTTAATTTATATGTACCAGCAGAAACCCCTTCCTATAGGAAATTGAAAAGAATTAGTAAAAATAAACACTTTCTTAATATTTTTTTCTTCTGGAAAGTAGTGCATGGGAAAGCATTCGGATTGTGCTCTTTAGTTATAGGCAACTCATTGCAACAAAATAATTCTATATACAGAACTAAATAATTTCATAATTTTACTGATATAAACTGTAATATTTTTATATGTTAAAAGTGGTACCCTTTATTAAAAAATAGCACTTTTCAAGAACTCGAATTTCTCAATACTGCCTTTAAAAATTACGTCAACAAGTGTATAATCAAACTCTTAAATTATTTAAGATAAATTTAAAATAATGGTTATTTTCGTTTTATTACACAGAAATTGTTGTTGCACATACCACAGTTATTTTTCTAACTGTCTGAGTCTTGGATACCCACAAAGCGATTTTTTATGGATTTTTGTTTATAGTGCTATTGAATAGATGGCGCAGGAGTGTTTCACATACATAGACAATGATATACACGTTACGTCCATTATAGTAAGATTTACATTTTTACAGTTTGCATGTTTTATATATTCATCCCCTCTCATCTACTCAATACCTTAGCGGCAGTTCTAAAAGTTTATAACTTTTAGAAAAAACGAGTTTCGATACTCGTTGTGGGCGCAGTAAACTCATTGCAAATTGGGAGCAATTTTGGAGTAATCAGGCCATTGTCACAGCAAAACAATGAGACAAAACACACTACGGGTATGGAAAACATATTTCTCGAGGTATGGAGGCATTCCTCTAAGAAAATGTAATACTATGAAAGTATCTTCAGTAATTTCAACGATAAATAATGCATACACAACGTAATGTATTGAAATAAAAGAAGAAAGTTTTAATATACAAGTTGTAGCTATAGGTGTCATGAAAAAGAGGGCGGACCAAGGCCTAACTAACCTTACCGCTTCCTTCGGCCCTGTATTGTATAGATTATCGTTTAATAACAAACAAACAGCTTTTCCCTTAACACAGGCCCGTATGGTCAGGTGGTTAGTGCGTTCTTCTCGTAATCTGAGAGTCGCAGGTACGAATCCCCTTTCACAGCAAACATACTAGTCTTGTCAGTCATGGGGCGTTATAAATAGAAGGTCAAGTCCACTATTCGTTGGTAAAAGAATAGCCAAGAATTGGCTGTGAGTAGTGATGACAAGCTGCCTTTCCTGTTAAATTAGGGACGGCTACTGCAGATAGATCTCTTGTAACTTTGCGCAAAATTTTAAACAAATTAACAAACTTTGCTTAACAATATATATTCATATATAATTTTATAAAGTAATTATACATGTTTCTTTTTAAACTATCACTTACAGGGATTCTACTGTACTATTATTTAATTAATTGTACACAACAACTGACTACAGAGTTTGTATATTTTGTCTGTCCTCAATACACAAAAACATATATTGCTCTCTTTAACCAAAAATACTTTCAAAAATTAACTTTTTCCCTAGATCAATAATTTAAATTGACATAATGATCAGATAGCAATTTTTTTTTCTCTTGATCTTCAAACACTGGTTCCTTCAAAAACTATTTTAAGTTCAGAATTGGTCAAGTAATAAATCTTGAAACATCTGTAGGAAATGTGAAGTGTTTTAAATGTTTCTCATTAGTTATGATTAAATCATAACTTGAAAGATGAATGTTTTACTGTTATTCACGACCTGAAAGTGCAGAACGTGTTTAGCAGCAAATAGATGAGAACCGCACAAAGCTTCGAATTTACAGCCCAAATAAATAGTATTTTGTTGCAAGAAAAAATATTGTTCTGCTTCTAAAAATGGTAAAAATCAAAGAACGTCAGACGTTACTCCACGTCCGCCCTTGGGTTTTGTTTGTAAATTTGTTGGGGTCCTCGGAAGATGGAACGTACCCAGCTCTACAGAGAGAGTGTTTGTTTTTGGTTTTCGCGCAAAGCTACTCGAGGACTATCTGCGCTAGCCGTTTCTAATTTAGCAGTGTAAGGCTATAAGGAAGGCAGCTAGACATCACCACCCACCGCCAACTCTTTTACCAACGAGTAGTGGGATTGACCGTCACGTTATAACGCCCCCACGGCTGAAAGGGCGAGCATGTTTGGTGCGACCCTCGGATTACGAGTCGAACGCCTTAACACGCTTGGTCATGCCGGGCCCCAGAGTGAGTGTCTCTTGTCTCAAAAGAACATGGATATTTTTTTCTACAAAAGTAATTTCAGTGTATTAGATGAAAGTCAATTGTTTATTTAAAATAGTGGACTTTTCAAAATAATGGAGTGATCGTTCAAGTTCCTATTTCTTTTGGTTATGCCGATGTTTCCTTTGGGATTTAAACTCTCAAAAGTTGACATTTCTGAACATTAATGTCAAGAGTAAACTTCTAGAAAGTTTTCGTATAACAATGACAAGCAATTTCACAATTCTTCAAACAGTTGATATTACAATAGTTTTTCTGCTGTGACTAACGTTTCTTCAATGTAGAATAATTTGAGCGAATGTAAAGATATGTCTATGAAACTTTGTTTAAATTTAAATAAGTAATTCAAAATAAAATTATTTTTATCTTAATCTCGCTCTTGTATTTGTTTCAAGAAATATCCACGTATCAGCTGTTATTTCTATTTTGAAATTTTCGATAGATATGGAAACAGCGTTTGACGAACCAGTGTTCTCATAATATCGAATCCCACAATTCCATCTTACAAACATATTAGTTATGTATACATCCGCTTGCACTTATTTTTGTCTTCGTAGTTGGCATTTGTTTGCTAGCAGTAATTGCAAAAAATAGGATTTCTTGTGAATTTAATATAAAACTAGTTTAAGGAAAATTAACTAAAACACTGTAGTTTAGTCCACACGCGAATATTACTCTTAATTGCTTTAAAGCTAAGCGTAGGAGTACCGACAGCTGAAAGATTTTGTGTAATCTAGGAGTTGGTAGCCATTTTGATGCTGAACAAAGCTGAATTAAAAGTTATTGAAAATAAAATTTTGGCACAGTGATCACTCTGAAGTTGTTTTATGTTGCCAATTACTATGCTTCAGACACTTGCGCATGTTTACTCGTAGCCATGGCAGATAGAAGAAAATTGCAAGGTAGGGTAATCTTGCTGTCATATTTGAATGAGTAATGTTAGACTATAATAGTACTGCCACTTCTGGCCATTATAGTCTGTAACATGACTGGGTATGGTTATTGAGGCTTTGCTGGTTGGTATTGGTAAGGTTCTGTTCCGTATCTCCATCAATTCATGTTTGTCTAGATTTGTCAAATATTAATACATGAGAGTTTGTTGAAGTTCGATCTTTATGCATGCTACTGAAGTAGCCATGGGGTTCTTTTTTTTATTCGTTTGAAGTACATAAAGCAAAAAAAAACAACAACAGTGTATGCTTTTACTTGAAATTAAAAATACTGACTAGACTTTATTTAACATACTTCTCAAAAGAAATCCAGTATTGTGAAGCGCACATTATGTTGGTTTATTGTTATAATTCTACACATACTTTTCTTTAATTGCTGAACATAAGTGACTTAGAATTTTAGTAAAAACAACAAGAACAAAAAAAGTATTTTGTTAACACTATAAAGCACAGAAATGCAAGCTAAAGCCACCAAAATGCCCATACATTTGAAAACTTGTATTATTTTCTTTTTGAATATTAGTTTACACATGTCATAAGGAAATAGCTTGATGTTGTGGCAGTAAACACACACATTTTCCATATAACACTGCTTGCATGCTGTGTAATTTCTCCACAGCTGGGAAAGCCCATTCATATATTTTCTGGTATTTTATATGAACTGATATTAACCAATAGAATGTGTGTTTTCATATAAGGTTCACATTTCATTACATTTAATGTGCAACTTAGTATTAAAAACTTGCCCACTTAATGCCTTTTTTTAACTATTATACACCTCCAATTCTTGAATTTCTATAAAGAACTAGGTAAAGAATGCAATGTTAAAAGATGTAATAAAAGACCTGATATTAATGTCTGATAACAAGTACATCAATCATCATACCTTATGAGGCTTTTCACACCATAATAGAGCTCATCAATCTGTCTGTGACACAACACAATGCAGTTGAAGGATGCTATTTGAGTTATCAAATTGCATGAAAAACAACTATATTACATTGATTAATTGTAATTTTTATAAATTTTAAATGCTATTTACAAATTGGAATTATGGTTAGGTTTCCTAATACAATGTTATTGAGGTGAATTAATTTATTATTAGGAAGAAATAATGAACAAAAAAGGGATAAAAGTTAAAAGAATTCTTGTTTGGAACAGAGATTGTAGCCTTTTTCTTTTTTTTTTTCAACCTGTTTATACCAGTGTATGTTGTTATTAATATTTACTTTTTGAATTTTTTTTGTAAGAATATTTATAAATATTGTGAAAGTTAAGTAAATGTTATTATTAATAACAATGTATAATGTTTATATGGAAATATTGGAAAAAATAGGAAAATAGCATTTGTTGTTGGATGTTTTGTTATATTTTTTTGTAATTATCAATAAATAAAGCATCATCTTCATCCAAAACAGTTTTTCTTGTGCATTAATATAAATAATGAATGTGACCTGACCCATTGGAATTTTTTTCAAGTACTTAATGTATTATCCATGAGATGGAACTTTTTTTTTGGTGTTAAAAATTTAATTTACATAAATTTGAATTACAGTAATGTTTTCATTGGAATAACTAAATATTCAGTTCGTCTGTAATATTCTTCTTGGATATCTTTGTGCATGTATATATGAAATGGTGTGATTTTAAGGGTCCTAGCTTTTTTACATCAAACATTATATACAAATCCTTACATTTGTAAATAATATATGGGGGAGTTATTTCCTGCCCTAAGGAGAGAAGACTTCTGCATGCACAAACACTAGCTATATTTTTCTTTTAGTTATGTTTGTAATATTTATTTTATTAGCTTTGTTAAACTAGGTAATTCAAAGGCTTAACTGCTCTAAAAAAAATTTGGTTTATAATTAATGGTTATGGCTTTAGTGGTATAAAAAGAATCTTAAAAAATATTTAATTTGTCCATCTAGGTTGCATTATATAGTGCATTAATTTAAATTATAGTATATTTGTTAGAAATGATTAAAGTTATATTAGTAATCATTTTATCAGTTATAAAACTCGTTAATAAGAATTGAGTAAACATTCTTTAAATCATTTGGTTCTCAAGGAAAATAACTGGTCAGTTTTGAGTTTTATTATTTGCTAAAACTTTAAAACTCATTGACATATTCTAATAGTTGTTTTAATGGCTTTGGAGTTTAATTTCTGGTTCTTTGTTTATCAGTTTGGTCCCCTACAACTTGCATAAAATATTTTTTACCTTGCAAAAGTAATTACAAATGTTTTGGAAGTGTTTTGTTTTTCTTTTAGTGTAGTAAAATTCTTAATATTTTCAAATTCATATTTGGTTGAAGCCTTTTTATCTCAACAAAATAAATGGTGAAAGAGCTTTATTAGGATAGCTTATCTTCCCATGGGTGGATAAAAGTGCATTTCTTTTTTCTTGTCTAGGGTTAGAAAGATGTAAATGTAATAAATTGTGATTTTTAGGTTTAACAGATCCTTCAGTCTAGTTTTTACCTTTAATCATCTCCTCCTATTTTCATCTTATTCTGTCTTTTCAACTTCCTTCCAGGTAGTGTGTGTCAAGTGTAAAACTAAATATCTGGTCAAGGTTTTTGACCACATTTGATTGTTTGGGTGCTTGATATATTAGTTTGAATAAAGTGTCATTAGTTTCATAGTATGTGAAATAATAGAACACACAAATAAATAATGCTGATTCTAAAAATCATCTTGAAAATTACTGATCACCTCAAGTTTCATGTTGTAATAGATTTATTCAAAATATTTTAATATGTTATGAAAATAACTTTTTTCAATGACTATTTATTCATTTAAAGTTGAAATTAAGAATGTATAATCTGCATGCTTTGATAAGTTTCTTTCATGTTATTGGCATAAGCAACAGAAATTGACGGTTTAGTGTTCCTTTTGTGCAAAAATACAGGTTTCAGACTAACTGTAGATGATTTGGTAAAAGTTTCATTCTTAGGGCTGATATTCAGCACCTAATTCTTCCATTAGTGCATCACCATTTGTACAGAAATGCAAAGTGTCTTGCATGCAGTAGTGACAAGCAAGTCTTTTGTGGTGACTTTAGTAAATTGAAACTTGTTTGAGGAGCTAATAAATTTCATAGCTGTAAATGAGAGTCAAGAAATTCTCCATATTGTTTTGATAGAGATGAGTCATATGCCAGATCATTTAACTCTTCTTGTCTGATCAGGTGAGGCAGTTTATGTCACAGTGCTATAGGAATAGGATTACTAGATGAAGAAAACGATTCATTATCTCTACAAAATAACTATCCTGTTTCCCATTTCACTGGTTGATATGGCATTGGAAAACCATCCTCATGAGGTACTTGTTTCATTGCAGATACAATATCTGGATATTTAATGTATTATTTAGTTTTGCTTGCATATCCAGAAACATTAATAATATAAAAATAACAGTTAGATGATCTTTAGGCTCTCTTCATATCACGGTAACTGCAAGTGGCATATATTTTTTCTCTCATACCACCAGTGTGTCAAACCAGATGTGCAAACTCTTGTATGTATGTTGATACATATTGGTCATTAATTTTATATCCAAAATAGTCATAGTAAGCTGCATTTACCTTGTGTGTAATGGTTTTCCTTCATGAAATTCTAATATATTTTCCACAGATGTATTAGAAACTGTTTGTATGTTTTTGCACATTTCAAACAATTGTCAAAAAAATATAAAATTTATGTTTACAGAACTAGAGTTCAAATGATTTTAAAAACAGAGTTTTGCAGAATTTGATTATATCTTAGGTAAGATGCAAGGAAAAAAGATCAGGCTTTGTTTTGATTGTGTGTGAAGCTAGGCAAAGTGACAAACTGGGTGTGTGAGAGAGAGGCATCTAATTCCACCCATTTGATGTTCAGTTGAGGGACTTGAATGTTCTAGCAAACTGAGCAAGTGAGGGTTTTGTGATTCCCAGGCAGCACAGTTGAGTATGGCAATGAAGCAGAAATGATGCAGTTCACTAAAACAAGTTGCATATGTAAAAAATATTTGCAATTTTACACTAATACAATACAGTCAGTGTTTGAAGTTATCAAAAATGTATTCTTTTACCAATTGAATTGTCCAAGTAAACTTAATTTCACAGCATATATCTATTATGTTGGGTTTATTATGTGGTTTTTCATATAGTATTGATAAAATATTGAGAAATTACAATAACTCAAAATCTATAGGCAATGGACAACTTCTGACTAAATTTTTGAAATAAGTACCATTAAATTACAATGAATCATTAAAATGTTCTGCAGTAGCAAATTTTTTGCTGTTCAGTGAGAAAAGTCAAGTTTAAACTGACAGAATACATATGAAATGGAACTTTTCAGCCAATAGTTAAGGTTGATATTCTAAAACAAAAGGAAGAATTTTTACTGCTTTCAAAAATAGTTTATCATAAAAAAAAAATTGAAAATTTCACATCATAAAAATAGTGAAAAACAATGAAATTATAAAATGAATATTTTGAGCTTGCACTTTATACTATTTAGTAAGTTGGCACAGAGTTTTATGCTATTTGGCCAAGTATTTTCACTGGAAAAAAAAAAGCAAGACATTTAGGATATACTCTAAAAGAAAAATATTTAAATCTCAACCTGTAGTATGCTTTTCAGTAAATCAAAGTTGCAGCTTGTCAGCAGGTACTCTAATAGCAGTAGTAAAGCTTCTCACTTGCAGTGCATACATTGATCTCTGAGACTTGATGATTGCTGTCAGTAGCTTCAAGAGTCACTTGGTGATAAACTGTTCAGTGATATTTGTAAGTGATTTAAAATACAAAAAAAAAAATCCAAAGTTATGTGGGATTACTTAGAATTAGCTTCTAATTTAAAGTTGAATATTATTTAACCCTTTCCCAACAGGCTCAACATAATATACTCAAATTTGTCTACACATTCGCATGTGTTAAGTGTTTGCTCTATAGTTTTTGATATAGTATTTGTATCTTCACAAAATTTGGTAGACTTTTAGTAAAGAGTACAGTTTTTTGTACACAAAAAACAGATATTTTTAAAGAAATATTTTTCTGGAGATTTGTTTGTGAAAATATCAAATCTGTTTCATTAATAGCGTGATTGCAAAGTGATTTAATGATATGGTTTAAAAACTATTCTTCATCCCTATAATCTCAAATATTATTTGGGCAATCTTTAAAATCTACTAAATACATTTCAAACATTTGTGTTTAATAAGATTACATATTTTATGTTATTTTCTTTATCCCAACTGTGTGACATCTGCCACATTATTAACCTCATAACCATCATAAAAATTAGGAAATAAATATAAATTAGGCTTGTTTTCATGCTTGAATGGCCACATATTATAACATGAAATAATGAATGTTTAGTCTGAGTTGCTTTTATTATATTGACATTCCAGTCACACCTAGTTAATATTATATAACTTGTGTTGATGCAGTGCACATGCACTCATGTATATGGATCCAGGACAGTTTCACCTCCATGATCACTGACTCTTTAAAACAAATTAACTTTTGATGTGCATTCCTATTAATAAATAGAGTTTTGCAAAAATTTGGCATTACTTTGATAAAGCAGAAAATGTACTATTTGTGAAAAATTATAAATATAAGACTTGAATGCAGTAATCAAATGAAGTCAACAACTTAAATTTTTCTAATTTTTATCAATATGCAAGAAGTTATTTTGAGTGATGTTTCAGTTGTGGACGATTGCTCGTAAGTTTTTCTTTACAAGAACTTAATAATCATAATTTTGTTTTGTGTTCATATAAAATTGTTTTTCCCATATAAGTATCTTTTGTATTTATCAATCATTTTTTTGAAAATTTCTAGTTTCTGGTATTCAATTGAAAAATGTGTTTGACAGCTGTTTTATTGAAATAGAACCATTTCTTTCCAATAAGACTCCAGTTTTATGCAACAGAGTGCCCAATTGTTTGCAACAGTGTATAATTTCTTATCTTAAAAAAATAAAAGGTATAATTAACCAAACTACCAACCTGATTAGGTTTTCACTTGGAAGCAAATACTTTTTAAGTAAATTTCCTGACATAATTTAGTTCTTACTTTGAAACAAACAAATGTAAAATTGCAAATAAACAAACTTTCAAGGTGTTTTCAAAATAGTAATAAAAAATAAAAAGGTAGACTATACAAGAAATATTTTTGTGAGACATTGCCCATTTTCCATGATACAAATCTTATAAAACTGGTCTAGGCTGTGTTTTAGTGGACTAGTGTTTTGGAATGTACAGTCACATTTCAATTATTATACATTATATATGTATATAAATTATTACTCTTTGGAAATAAGTTATTGAATTTACTTTTCCTAAAATATAGAAGAATTATCTCTTCTAGCTGTGACCTTTGAACTCTGTTGCTGCTGGACATAGGTTGACAAACCTTTTAAAATTTCACACGTGGAGGACATAAAACAAAATCTTTTTTAGATTTTATATACATACAGTTGAATAACCAAAGAATCATTAATAACTACAATGATACCATAGAATTACCTATAATTTATTAAGCTTACTAACTAAGATGCATTTACATTTAAAAAAAAATTGATACTAAAGACACAACCTACCTTCTTGAAATCTTGGTTTGAAAGAATGTGGTAGCTGTTTCACAGAATAAATAACTCAGAAAACCACTAGGAGAACACTATAAGTTGATGGTTATTCACATGTATATAAGTAAGTGTATATAAGGGATCATTTTTAAAAATGGAAACAAACTGTGAATGAGCATTACAGAAAAACCTCAAAACTATGGACGTGTAGTTGGCTAAATGACTGAGATAAGCATACTCTGTTGTCACTTATGGGTAGTTGTTCACGTAATGACAAAAGCATAACAATATGAAATTCCAAACCAAACCTATTTTTCTGAGAAACTGTCCCAGTTATAAATAAAAGAGGTATGTTTGCAGTAGTTGCTCAGATTCTGAATGTCAGTGCCATTTTGCAGACATATTTAGTCATGCTTAATTATGAACAGTAGGATACTGGATCACAGAGTATGTGGATTTATAACATTTTTTTAATTCTAAGCTTTTTTTTTAAAGGCATACTGGTGATGCAATATAGAAAATGTTAATGGATCTTATGATTTATATCAGAAAACAAAAAGAAGAAAATCCACCTCTTAGTAAAAGATAATGGAGAAATATTGCAAGAGAATGAAATTATGGTTGAATATCAAGTGAATACTCTACACATTTGTAATGACAAATTATGATAATTTTCTTAACTTCCAGTGAGCTTAAGTTTATCTGATAAAAATTTGTAAAAGATGATTATTAGACATTTTCCTCACTAATCTCTAGCATGTTCATAATTTTTGGTAATCCAAAATGATATAAACAAGCTTTAAAAAGGTTTGAAAGATCAACAGACAAGATAAAATTTGACATTTTGAAAGACTTTTGAACAAGAGGACAGTTTCTCTTTGTGCCCTGGCTTTATCATCGTGAACCTCAAGAACAATGAGTGGTAATTTTTGATGCTTGTTTAAAATTGTTACCACTATTTGAAGAAAATAATAAAAAGTTAAGTCATGTATTTGGTAATTCCAGACATTGTTGCACTCTTCTTTACTATCTGGTAGGATACCCAGGTCATTTTGAACAGGAACATTGAAAGAACCCTTGAGAAATGAACTTGAAACTAGGTTTGTTGGAATGCAGAACAATTCTTATTTTTTAATTTGTCTATTTTGTTGTGTTCTAGCAACAGACAAAGTAATGAATCAGAATTTATTGCAAAAAGGACTTTCACTATCAAGTTTCCAATTGAATGTTCCCCTCGGTGTGGATTCCTGTACGTGGTGAGGGGACCTCCCAGGGAAGGTTCTGTTTTGTCTGGTTACCTTCTCTGGGATCTAAACATCCACCCACGTGTTTGCCGTGCATGGTGACCCGTGAAGGGGAGGAGAGGATCCTGGTGGTTGAGGGGGTTCAACCCTAACACACCACTTTGGCCTTGAATTCCTGTAGACGGGCAGCCTTTGGGTGGCCCCCCTTGGGTCAATCGGCTGGTCCACTTGGGCTAGAGTCAACCAAGTACCAGTGTTGGAAGTTCTCAACAGGTGTTGTGGACATTGTGCCTGATGCTAGTGTTTGGGTATAGTGCTCACGAAACCCTGGCGTTGCTGCATTGTCCTTGCATGACTTTGTAGTGCGTCCCCTTGTAGGGCTCCATGGTGGGTGGGGTCAGTGGGTACCGAAATTTTTTCTTTTTCCTATGGATCCTCCAAACAATTTAAATAAAATTGTAAAAAAACAGTCAATGGGTAAGCGACCACATCTTGAATACTCAGAACAGCAATCTTCAACATCAGTAATACACGTACCTCATTTTCTTATATTACATTCTCTTTCGGAAAAACCTTTAGGCAAATGTCCCCTTTTTTTTATTCAAAAGGGACTAGAGGGACTTGCTGGCTCTCCAAAGTCAGTAAAGAAACTTCCGATCTGGTGACATATTGGTTGAAACATCCACATCCCAACACAATGAACTCCTCTTGAATTCAAAGGCAATTGGGGATATACCTATTGAGGTTACACCCCATGCTACCTTGAATTCTTCACAAGGAGTTATTGTTGAAAGGGATTTGAAGAACGTTCCTGAGTCAGAGATTCTCGCTGGTCTCTCCACTCAAGGAGTTTCTGCAGTGAGACGCATCTCCACTCGCAAAGATGGAGTTACACTGCCAACAAATACCCTCGTTTTAACATTTACTTCACTACGTGCACCTGCCACCATCAAGGCAGGTTATTTCATTTGCAGGGTTTGGCCATACATTCCAAACCCTCTTCGATGTTTCCAATGTCAGAGATTTGGCCACTCAAAGACATCTTGTCGTGGTTCCCTGACATGTGCTCGTTGTGGAGGCAAGGACCACGATGCCTATGACTGTGACATGAACCCACATTGCGTCAACTGCAATGGTTCTCACCCCTCTTACTTTCATTCTTGCCCAAAATGGTTGGAGGAAAAAGATGTGCAGCGTTTGAAAACGATACATAACATTAATTATCCTGAGGCTCGGAAATTGCTATCCACCACTCCATCTCGGACATATGCTGCTGCACTTCATTCCACAACTACAGTGGGAGTGCAGACAGATCTCTCTGTGCCTCCAAGAAATTCGTTTTCAAAACAAATGAAAAGCCTTTTGACCTCCGTGGTTAAAAAGGTTGATGAATCGACTTCCACACCCATCTCTGTTCCTCCCATACCTTCCAACAAACCTCAAGATCCACGTCCTTCATTTTCAAATACAGGCATTTTTTCTGATACATCTTTTTCTCCCACCACAAGAGACAAAACAATTATTTGTTCGCATCCTCAGTCACTGGATTCCCCTTCCAATAACAAAAACCTGCCCACTCGACCCAGGGCAGGATCCATGGAGGTTGATAGACCTCCTCCGACTAAAGACAGTAAAGAAAAAAGATGTGGTCGTAAACCGAAGGGTTCCCCAGCCACTTCACCTACCCGTTTTTAAAAATGGCCACCTTGATACAATGGAACTGTCGAGGTTTACATTTTAATCTGGATGATATCAAAACGCTGATTGCTTCCTATTTGTCTTTCTTTACAAGAAACATTTCTCAAATCTGCTGATACAGTCTCCATTCGGCAGTTTTCTCAGTACAGAAATGACAGGTTGTGTGATGGTCGAGTATGTGGAGGGGTGGCACTGTTGGTTGATTAGCATGTGTCCACCCTGTCTTTGTCACTCAACACACCCTTGGAGGCCGTAGCCATCCGTGTTTCCTTGGGTCATACCATCACTGTTTGTTCTCTGTACCTGTCCCCTGGAGAGACATATGATCAATCAGACCTTGATGCTGTCGTTGAACAGTTGCCGTCTCCATTTCTAATCCTAGGGGATTTTAATGGACATCATCCCCTCTTGGGAAGTGCTGTTATTGATGGGAGGGGTCGATCTGTAGAGCGGATGCTCTCTGATCACAATCTTTCTCTTTTCAATACTGGTTCTTCCACTTACTTTCATGCACCTAGTCAGTCCTTTACTGCTATTGATCTCTCGGTTTGCTCCCCTTCATTATTCTCCTATTTTTCATGGAGGGTTGACAGTAATCCACTAGGCAGTGATCATTTTCCGATCCTTTTGAGAGAGACTGGCCGTGGTCGATGCCACCCTACCCGCGTGCCCCAGTGGAAGCTAAATCAGGCAGACTGGTCCACTTTCACTGCTCTCGCAGAATTTGATCCTGCCATCGTAAATCAGCCATCAATAGACGACTGTGTAGCAGCGGTAACTGACTGTATTATACAAGCAGCTGCTCAGTGTATTCCTAAAACCTCGACACGTTTTCCACGATATCCTCGTCCGTGGTGGAATCCTGCTTGCCACTTAGCACGGAAGACTCAAAAACGGGCCTGGGATACTTTTCGTAGATATCCCACACTTTCAAACCATATTGCTTTCCAATGGGCCCGTGCACATGCTAGGTGGGTAAGACATCAAAGCCAGAAGGAATCTTGGATTAAGTTCACAACTAGCATATCTTCTACCACCAGTTCCAAGATCATATGGGACAGGATTCGAAAGGTTAATGGGCACTACAATTCTGTGCCACTCTCGATCTTACTCTCTGATGGTTAGGAGGTGACTGATGTCCGGAGCATCGCTGACACTCTAGGTGAAAGCTTTTGCCGGGTATCTAGCACTTCTGCTTGTTCCTCCACCTTCCTGGCCATCAAGACTCGGGCAGAGCAATCACCTCTTTCCTTTCGAACTGACTGTTTCTTTGACTATAATTGTCCCTTTACCCTGGTGGAACTGAAAATGGCTCTTCATCGGTCTGCCAGTACGTCTGTTGGACCTGATAATGTTCATTATGACATGCTGCACCATCTATCTCCTGCTTCTCTTGATATTCTTCTAATTGTTTTTAACTGGATCTGGCAGGAGAATGTTTTTCCTGATGCCTGGCGCCAGGCTATTATTTTACCTTTCTCTAAGCCAGGGAAAGATCCCAAGATTCCTTCAAACTACCGTCCAATTGCTTTGACGAGCTGTCTCTGTAAGACCTTAGAAAGGATGATTAATGCTCGTCTTGTTTGGTTCCTTGAATCAAACAACCTCCTCTCGCCCACCCAGTGTGGGTTCCGTCGAAAGCACTCCACTACAGACCACCTAATTCGTCTTGAAACATCTATCAGAGAAGCCTTTCTCAACTGCCAACATCTTGTATCAATATTCTTTGACATTGAGAAGGCTTACGACACAACATGGAGGTATGGCGTTTTGCGAGACCTCCATACATATGGTTTACGTGGCCATCTACCCATGTTTATTAAAAATTTTTTAATAGACCGAAGATTCCAAGTTCGTGTGGGTTCGACACTTTCCCGTTCTTTTGTACAAGAACTTGGAGTCCCTCAAGGCTGTGTATTGAGTGTCACACTTTTCAGTATAAAGATAAATGCCATCACTGAACAACTCCCTCTCACTGTTGCGAATGGGCTGTATGTCGACGACTTTCACATCTCATGTCAGTCGTCAAACATGAGATATATTGAGCGGCAACTACAAACTGCCCTCAATGGGTAATGGAAGTGGACACTGGCGAACAGCTTTAATTTCTCTCTCTCTAAAACCGTATGCATGCACTTTTGCCGTCGACGGGGTATTCACCCTGATCCTGAACTTCATATCGGTGAAGTTTTGCTGCCAGTGGTCCCGGAGACCAAGTTCTTGGGGTTTATCTTTGATTGTAAACTGACCTTTATACCGCACTTAAAGCAGCTTCGGGTGAAATGCACAAGAGCACTGAACATCCTCCGTGTCCTCTCTTCTACCAGTTGGGGGGCAGATCGCTGTTCAATGTTAAAGGTATATCGTGCTCTTATTCGACTGAAACTCGACTATGGATCAATGGTCTATGGCTCTGCCAGACCCTCGGCCTTAAAGATGCTGGACCCCATTCATCACCAAGGACTTCGACTCTGCACTGGGGCTTTTCGTACCTCTCCAGTTCAAAGTATATACATTGAATCTCATGAACCTTCTCTACACCTTCGCCGTTTGCAACTATCTTTACAATATACTACGAAACTTCATTCCTTACCAAAGCATCCCACCTGGAAATGTGTTTTCCTTCCTCGGTGGGCAGTACTTTTTCAGAACAGACGATCTGTCATTGCTCCGTTTGGCCTTCGCATCCGGACGCAATTGGATGAATTGGGTCTGTCCTTGGATAACATTGCAGATTCCACAGGTTGGCCCATCCCACCATGGCTTGTTACAGCCCCCAAATGTGACCTTTCTTTCAGTCACCTAAAAAAGGCAGATACTCCAGATTGGAAGTACCGTCTTTTATTCAATGAATATCTTTCAAACAATCATTAGTTCCCATTTATACAGATGGTTCCAAATCAGGTAATTCAGTGGGCTTTGCTATGGTTTGCTGTGGTTCAGTAGTTGCATGCAGAATCCCCTCTACAGCTTTTGTGTTCACTGCTGAACTGTATGCCATATCTCTTGCCCTGGATCATATTGCAGCTTAGCAGTACTCCAACTGCACTATTTATACTGATTTGCTTAGTTCTATACTTGCCTTGGAATCACTACACGTTGGCTCACATCCTATTCTCACTGATATTCAAAACCGACTGGCCGAATTCTCATTAACAGCTACTTCAACCCAGTTTTTCTGGATACTAGGCCATGTTGGTATTCGCGGGAACGAGCTTGCAGACATGGCAGCTAAATCTGTCTGCTCCAGCACCATCACCCTATGCCTATTCCGTACATGGACTATGGTCTTGTCTTCAAGGCTCGGCTCCATGCCATCTGGCAGTCCGCCTGGAGTGAGAAACGCGACAACAAACTTTTTCAAATCAAACCCTATATTGGACTTTGGCCATCTAGCTTCCGTAAAGTTCAGAAGGAGGAAGTTGTTCTCACTAGGCTACGCATTGGTCACAGTTTTTTAACTCATCATTTTCTTTTATCTGGAACTGATGCACCAATGTGTAGTTTGTGTAACACTCGAATCACTATCAGCCACGTTTTACTTTCTTGCCATCGTTACAATTCTCAATGACGGCAATATTTTAAACATATTTTTTCTCAGGGTCAGTCTGTAACATTGGACAGTGTTATTGGTAATGGTGACTCTGTCCACCTTGATAATGTTTTTAATTTTTTAATGGCCATTAATCTTTTTAATCTCATTTAAGTGTTGCATATTTATTCATTACACCTTTTTAATTGTGATTCCTTTTTTATAGTTTTAATCTCTCTCATTCAATTTGACATTGGACAATGGCCAGAACATTAAATAACTCGACACCAGGACTGGAAAGGCCAACTTCAGGTGACTAACGCTACTGTTTGAACTATCCATTTGAACTACTCGTTAGTCGTCCTGGCGAGTTGTTATTATACTTTTGCTACATATCATTTCACACTTTTACTACTTTACCTTTTAGTACTGGCCATATTGACTCATAACCCGGAACCAGGACTGGAAAGACCAACTTCAGGTGACTGACGGTGGTTTTTATACTTACCTGTTTGTCTTCCTGGCGGGTTATGATCATTACCATTCTGCTACAGGTAGTTCTTTACAACTTTGTTGACTGGATGTCAGCATTGGTTTTTGCACCATTTTCTGTTTTAATTGCCGTTTTGCTTTTATCTTCAATTACTTTTACAAATTTTACTCCATTTACTTGACTTTTATCTTTTTACTGGACATTTGGTTACTCATTATTACGATTTTGCTATGTGTCTTTTAAAACTCCTATTCTTTTACATTTTGATAATAGCTGCTGTGACACATAACCTGGAACCAGGACTGGAAAGGCCAACTTCAGGTGATTGACGGTGGTTCTTGAACTTACCTGTTAGTCTTCCTGACGGGTTATGATCATTACCCTTTTGCTAGAGTAAATACTTTACAACTTTATAGACTGGATGTCACCATTGGTTTTTATGCCATTTTCTGTTTTAATTGCTGTTTTGTGACATGGATGACTCTTTACCATTAACACTTTTGAAGATTTTTTGTAGGAGATACACAACTCACTCTGAGATTTCTAATAGTGAAATACTTGCAGGCACTTGTGACATAAGTGATAACTGGTTAAAATGGTCATGATAAAGAATTGTTGTAACCAAAGAAATTTAAGTGGAAGCTGAACAAAGACACATTTCAAATAACTATTTCACCATGAAGGTTCATATTACTTTCAGCCAGCAGTATTCACAGAAGAGTGTTTCAGAAACCATCCATTTACAGAAAGATTTCATATCAAGATGGAATCTAAGGAAATGGCATAATTTATACTGATTTCCTAATTTTATGTGGTAGTTTGAGTTTGGTGAAACTGACTGAGCATGCACAGATTTGTTAGTGAAAATAACAAAATATAAAGTTTTTTCATAAGAAATTTTTGACAAAACTATCTGGAAAAAGATTTTGCATTTGAAAATTTTCTGATGCATAAAAGTATTTCTTAATCTTAAAATGAAAATTATTTTCAATGTCTGTTTGGCAACATGAAAAATAAAAAAAATCAATGAGAAAAACATTGGTTAACAAATCTTTTGACGTAATAAAAAAATGTGCATGAAAGCATAGTAATATTTACTGATAATCTGCAGCAATACTAATTTTAAAGTAATAGAATGGAAAATAATTTCAAGCTCAGTTCCAGGGACTGAGCCAGTGGTGGGAGAATTAATTCACATATATAATTGTATCTTAAGAATCAAATCAAACTAATATCATGATAAGCAGGCCAGGTAGGCTAACTGTTTGAGTTTGACTAATTCTGCCTGTCCACACTTTATTTATATTAATGGAGGAATGCAGGGGTGAGTGGAACATACAAGCACTAACTTGAGGAATTTACAGTTAAAGTAAAGAATCTGACTCTGAGACTAAGTTTCATGCAATAAAGCTCTTTCAGGATAGTATATGTTACACTCATCTTGGCAGAAAAACTTAGAATACCTTAACTGCACTAACAAAACTTTTTGCACAACTAACAAAATGTTCTTTTAAAATACTTTCCATAAGGTTATTAAATCATTAGTTTATCATCTCAACTATATTTCAACTATGTTATCCAATGTTAGGAATAATGGCAATAAGTTACAGAGAGCTTACATGAGAAACATTTGGCATATTCCTTATCAAAGTAGTTATGACTCTTCTTTCAACTTCATAAGTTCAACTGATAATGGCTGGATGGGAACTAACTGTAGGATCATGAAAATCTAACTGAGAGTTCATAATAACTAACTTTTATGATTCAAACATGAGTTTTATACAAACCCTGTGGTATTCTTACAGTCCTTCAGGAATGTACACAGCTATTTGCAAGTAGATTTGACACTTAATTGCTGATTTTTCCTTGATAGTTTCCCAGTTCTCAAAACCAGAACCATAATCACTTATCCATCGGTTGCAGATAAAGTGGGAAATTAGCAATCTTTTTACTGGTATCCATATACACACTTTTGAAATTGATACTACATTAAAGTCCTAACTTCCTTTCTTGGCAGTTTTGTGCATGATAATGTAAACATTTGTCATAACTTCTCCAATGCTACAGTGGTGCCAGTCTGTAAATAACAATCTAAGTTCCATCTCTCTAATGAGGTTTTCATAACCCTTCTCATGACCTTGATAGTGTCATTTGTAATTAGTACAAACAGGAACATTTTTCAATGCATCTTTTCCCTAGACAATTGCCATAATCATTTTATATACTTTTATGGGTATACATCACACTTCTTACTGCATTTATTTGCTCAATACTGAAAGCATTTGAAATGCCCAAAATACTGCAAAGTGCTTCATTCTTTCCTTTATTGAGGATACAAATTTCATCACTAAACTTCTCTATTTCCACCTTTCCATTTGTATATTGAGCAACTTTTACAATACTTTCTCTAATCTGCTTTTTAGTCAATCTTTAGCTGAGTAACAAGCTACTACTTTTACTCTTTAACTCTTCTCGTAATTAAATTAATCATTAGTATACATATATATTCTATTCATTTCTAATAATAACTGTAAACATTAATCATATATACTCTGCTCATGGTTATGCCTAATAAAAGTTAACACTTTATACAGTATTTAATCACAGATAACATTATCATAGTGACTATAGTAATATGCTCCTTTCTGATGAAACTTTGTAGAATAGACAGCGACTGCCTGTTGTGGAAACACAAGTGTAGAGGATGATGTTTCGAAAGTCTTCTGCCTTTCATCTTCAGGTCAGTGTGTGTGTAAGGTATCGTCAGTCTTTTTGTCTACAAAATCCATTTCACCATGGAGATAGAAGAACAAAATAGCCTTCCATTTCTTGACATACTCATCAATAAACAAGCAAGACAAATCACTACAACTGTATACAGAAAACCCACCCACATGAACAGATACCTACACATCCAGTTGTACCTTCTAACCTTGATAAAACGTGATATAAACCAATGCCTAAACAAGAGAGCAGAAAACATTTGCAATAAGACATCCATCAAAGCAGAATGCCTAAAGATCATAGAGAGTTTTAAATAGAATGGTTACACCTTCTTTATCAAAAACTCCTTGAAGACCATGACAGAAAGAAAAAAGCAGAAAGTCACTACATCTACCACCATTTACCTTCCATACCTGCAAAATTTCAGTGAAAAGCTGAAATGCATAGCCAAGAAATTCAACATATCCAGTGGATATCCTAAAATACTTTATGGTCCATTCTGGTAAAAAAGCAAACAGTGACCTACTAAAGAGAATCTCAAAAATGTTATCTATGAAGTTCTGTGTTCCTGCAATGAGGCATGCATTGGAGAAATGGGAAGAAAACTTGCAACAAGAATAAAAGAATGTAAAGATAGTACAAGACTCATGAAAACACAAGGAAGAAAAGAGAATCTCAAAAATGTTATCTATGAAGTTCTGTGTTCCTGCAATGAGGCATGCATTGGAGAAATGGGAAGAAAACTTGCAACAAGAATAAAAGAATGTAAAGATAGTACAAGACTCATGAAAGCACAAGGGAGAAAAGAGAATCTCAAAAATGTTATCTATGAAGTTCTGTGTTCCTGCAATGAGGCATGCATTGGAGAAATGGGAAGAAAACTTGCAACAAGAATAAAAGAATGTAAAGATAGTACAAGACTCATGAAAACACAAGGGAGAAAACTAGAATCATTGCCACAGACAAATTTTGGAAGACAAGAAAGAAATCAAAGAATCATTTTATATCAACACTATTAAACCTTCACTAAACAGAGATTCTGGATTAGAGGTGAGTAACCTATGGCAACCATTGGTTGAATCTTCAGAAAATCTCTCCAATTAGAAATAGTGATAATCCAACCAATCATAATATGCTCTTTACAATCCACCAGGACACTATAAAAGACTGGGAACACCTAACACAAGACCTGAAGACGAAAGGCAGAAGACTTTTGAAACATCATTCTCTACACGTGTCTCCACAACAGGTGCTGTTCATTCTACAAAGTTTCATCATGAATACTCTGCCTAAACAATCCATCAAAGAATGCTCCTTTCTGATTAAACTATATATATAAATACTTCATATAATAAACCATAAGAATTAACTTTACTACCTCATAAATTGGTTAATATCATTTAACTAGTACATCAAATTGAAGACAATCATTAACAATCGGTCGACAACTTCTTTCTTGAGGTGTTCTAGTCACCCTGTCCTTTTGTAGTGTTTTTGTCTTCAGAATTCATGGCAGAAGAAATGAAACACTGACTCGTCATTATTTATTATCCATTCATATAATACATAAGCCTTTCATTTTGCACAGTGTTTGAATGGCTGTATGTCATAATGTATATTACAAGACTGTCACAAGTTAATTGTTTCTATGACAGACAACCAAAGTTTTCAAGGTTCATGCATGTAACACCAGTCAGTTGAGTTATAAGCCTTGTCTTCTCCAAACCTTTTGAATGGATTTCAGTGTATGTCTGGTTTTATATCCCAGCAGATGTCAACTAAGTGCAGGAAGATGTATTGTTCTTCTTCACATTTCAAGTTGTGTATATATATTGTACACCACTCTTTGTGTCTTCTGTCTTCATCATATAATAGTTCATTTGGAAATGATGCCTTGAAACTGTGTCAGTCTATGAGGTGTAGGTATCCTTGTTGGCCAACTCCTTCACAACATATAGGTCTACTACCTGGAGTTCTTCAACTTCTCTAATACTGGCTTTGTCCATTCTTTTATTGTAATCATAATGTTCTAGCTCAGGTAAAACCTAAACATGGTCAACCAAACAGTTTCTTATTGCAATCTTGACCACTTCCTCATCATCAACCCAATATGTCACAACCATTTCCTAATCACTCAGATTTCTCATAATGAACTGAAGATGTGGTAATTCACATATGCGCTTCAATTTATTGCCTTACACACTTCTGCTTGAATTGTTTTCAGTAACTTAATAACATTTCCTAACTATCATAATGTTGGCTCTGTCTTTTGTTATTATTAACTGAGTCTTGTCACTTTTGGTCATCATCTCCAGCTAACTAATCCTGTTCTTATAGTGTTTGGTTATCAAACTTATTGTTATCGTCAGTTTACTAATTCTCATTCCAGTCAACTCTGAATTCTTGATCTTTTCACATCTCGATTCTTGAACATTTTTGTTACTGTTGTTTTTTGTGTTTTTCTAATCCTATTAATTTTACTTCACTTTATAATCAGTTAACCTCAGCAGTTGATTAAACTAGTTCAAATTTTATCATCAGTCTATAAAAAAAATCAATCTATTTCTTAATTAGATGGGCAACCATCATGTGATTCAACTACTTCATTGGCCTCTAAATAAGACAACCTTCTATTCTTGGATGGCCCTGTTATGCTTTTCCTTTTGAATTTACACAGTCCATCTAACTTCCAAAATTTCATCAAAGCCAATTTCTCACATACTGAATACAACACTATACTTACTTGTACAACTACCAAGCATAATGTTATCATCACTGAGTTAATCATTTTTCACTTATCTAATATTTTCTGCTGTAGCCCTTAAATACTTTGATACTTAACCCTGCTCTCGTAGGAGACAAGTCTCAAATGTCCTCTAATATACCTGGCAGTCCTTTAAGGTTTGAAACTATGTTTATACTCTGAATTAACTGGGATTCTTCCATAGTTAACAGTTCTTCCAATCAGGTAATCTTATATTAAATGGAATTCCTTTACACTTAGTTTCACTTTTAAAACTGGATGGTAATGTAATTCCTAGACCATGAGTGCAACAATTTCTAGCCAGTCTAAGGTGTATCCACTATTCCTTAATTTAACTGCTTTAGTATGTTAATCAAACTGATGTATGTTGAATTTTGGGCATACCACTTATAAGGTAAATATATCTTTTATGTAAAACATCCAAGTTTCTGGGGTTTTGGTTTTATAGAGGTAAAGTGGTTTAGGGATAATTACTCTTTTTTTTTTTACATAGCTCAGCTATTCTCTCCTTTATTCTTGCAAACATGACATAGTTACACAAGTTATAATGGGAACTGAATAGATTCCTGAATTAGGGTTACATACTCTAATAAGACCTATACATCTCAACATATCTTCCTCCATCATTCCTAAATAAGTATGCTGATCATTCGAAACAGCAATATGTGGGTTTTCATTTTCTATAGTTAAAGTTAATGAGTGGTTTAACATTAAGGGTAAAGGTACAATCTTATATAACTTAAAACATTCAGTTGCTTTCAAAGGTATCTCTACAAACATTCTTAGAGCGTACCTCACTGCAGCTGTCTTTACATCAGCCCATGTTTATTTTACATTTTACATTTTTTTCACTATGTGTAGGAATTACAAACTTAAGTTGGGTAACTTTCATTCAATTTATTTTGATGCTTTTTCTAACTAACTTGGAGGTATGAAGTACCAGCTGAACTTCCCATCTGCATTTACATACAGTGCTTGCACTAACTTAGTTAACTCTGTCCTACTGTTTCCAACTGTAAATGATTACTTATGTCACTTATTCTGAATCCTAGAATTGAAAACTAATATTTCAGTTCCTGCCTTATGAAGCTCAGTCTATCTTACCCTGGTATGTATTAAGGCATTAGTAATATTTACTGGTGCTTAAAATATTTTTCTAATATCTTGATCATGTAACTCAAGAATCTGATTTAATGAATTCATTATAGTTGCCTGTTCACCTATTAAATGAACCATTTCTCCAGATATCTGTTGCTGATGTTCTGCTTCTTTTTTAATTTATGTGATTTACATGTCACAGTTCTGAACAAAAACTTCAATACACTTCCACCTATATGTATATGATTTTGTTGAGCCTGATCCAAAATTGAAACATTGTCTTCAATATCTTTCAACTCAAGTAACAGATCCTCCTTCTCAGCAAGATATCGTCTAACCAATGTCTTATAATTCTCGATTAGTCCTTCTTCTAAGATTCTCACTAAACGTAAAATAGCTGTGACTTAACTGTCACATTATGTGACGACATATTTTCCAAATATCTGTTATTGGAACTAACAGGAGTATTTACATAGAATGATTTTTCAATGCTACTAAATCCTTTCATAACCAAACACACTGTAGGAATGGTATATCTTCAGTAATTATCCACTTATCTCCAGATAATATAAAATTTCCTTCTTCAACAAAAATTATACCCATCTTATTTTCTACCAGAACAATATTTACATCCTGTTCAGCAATATTTCCAATCACCAATAGCACAATGATCCTAGTACACCCGTAGGCATATCTACTACTAATATGCATAAAAAAAATGTCTAATAAACATATATAACATACTCAAGCATTACTCATATACTTCTTATTCTAATTATCTTGTGTAAACAGTTTATCATATTGTTAAAAGCTTCTAGTACACCATTTTTCTTTATTTGAGCTAATACTAACTACGTTAACATCATTGTTAGGTCTGTGTATAATCACGTGAGGACTGAACCTCACTCGTTTCCTTGTAGGTGTAGGTTTCACTTCTGGTTGAATTGGTACAGACCATGTGATCAAAGATTATAGCCATTTTTTACTGTATTAGCTTATGTCATCATGAAGCATTATCTTCCAGTACTGGGGTATTGATGTCGCTATCAACATTACTAGTTGGGTCACCTCTGTTATGATAACCTTATCACCCAATATCTTATTAGCATCCTCTAGCTCTGGAGTTTTTATCTCTGTTTCAGTTATTTCTCCCTCATTGCAAGATAAATCAAGGTCATTTGAATCATCGTATTTTACTTCCAGATTCTCATATTGATCATTTGCCTTGGTTTCGTTAGCCACACATTCATACTGGTAAGGTTTATGTCCTTTTACTTTCTTTAATCTATTAACATGTAATAAGTGTTTACTCTTCCCATAGATCTCTTGATTCTCAAAAATAACTTGGCTTGTTTTAGAACTCTGAAAGGACATTTCTGTAATTTTGCCATTTTTTTAGTGTTTCTTTTTTTAACAGTAGAGGTATGTAACAATACCTTAACCCATAGTTTTATGTAATTAATTTTAACTTTCTTGTTTGCTTATTTCTCCCTGTGTTTAACAGTTTTTGTTAAATGTTAATTAGCTAATTTAACTGCTAACTGTATTCACTGTAATAGTTCTGCCTTGTTGTCATAATCTACTGCATAATTCACTTTTCTATGAGTTAATCTCTCTTGCACATGTAGCATTACATCTCTACCATGTAATAGAAAGAATGGACTTTCCTGAGTAGACTCCTTTTTAACACTTGTATATCTATAGGTTAACAATAGTAAAGGAATCTCATTCGATTGTTTCTAATATTTCTCACAATATTGAGAAAGCATATCTAATAAAGTTCTGTTGAATCTTTCTACTAACCTGTTAGCAACTGGATGAAATTAGTGTTTTCATTTTTTTTAATACCCAGCAACTTACAAACATCCTTCATAAACTAAGAAGTGAAATTACTACTTCTCTCTGTTAGTCAAGTAAATACTGTGGTATATCATGTCTAGCTACTATGTTATTTTCAAGTACTGTAGCAATTGTTTTGATTTTTGATGAAGCAAACATATAATGTCTCTGGAAATCTAGTTAAGTAATATGCAACTACCAACACATTTGTGTCCTGCATATGATGTGGGCAATGGGTGTAAGATATCCATTACTGTTAGTAGAAAAGGTATGGTCAAACTTGGCATTAGTTGTAAGGGGGCATTTATAAAAGTTTAGACTTGTCTTTCACCTTTGACATTCAATGCATGAAATGCAGTAGTCCTTAAAGCCTTTTTGCATATTTAACCAAAAGTATCTGTATATTTTTCCAAAAGCTAAATATGCTGCAAATGATGTGTGTGTTGTGTTTTTGTGATTATTTTAAACTATGTAGTTCACCTATTTGTAATGACCTGTTATTATCAGTTCTTTTACATAAGATATCTGATCCTAACATGTATTTTGTATCATCTCCCTGTAACACTTTTTCTTAAGTTACTTATAAACTCATCTTTCTTTTGTTCAGTAATCACACGATCTAAGTCTCATATTGCTTCTTACTGCTCTTCGCTTTTTGTTTTTACTTCTCTTCTTATAGTAACAGACTGTTTTTTGTCAATTTTAGTACTTCCAACTCTAATTCTGCTCAGAACATTTACATTAGAATGTTTCTGTATATTATTTCAAAATCATAATCCTGTCTATCTGGCTAACATAGAAGAGGGGTCTTTTAATGTTGACTCTGCACAGCCAGGTGGTTAAGGAGCTCGACTCATAATCTTAGAGTCACAGGTTTGAATCCTCATCACATCAAACATGCTCAGCATTTCAACCATGGGGGCATTATAATGTTAGTCAATCCCACTATTCATTGGTAAAAGAGTAGCCCAAGAATAGGCAGTGGGCGGTGATGACTAGCTGCCTTCCATTTAATCTTACACTGCTAAATTAGGGATGGCTAGCACAGATAGCCCTCATGTAGCTTTGTATGAAATTGAAAAAACAAATATTTAATGTCATTAATCATCTTAATGGTGCATGATTTGTAACACTAGTAAACTTCCTACCATACAGATAACAATGAAAGGCTTTAATTCCATGCTAAACATTTCTGCTTTGTAACTGAATAATTTATTTCAACTTTTTCTGTCTACTCCAATATGCTGTAGTTTGTTTTTTCCAGTTTCATATAATTGTTATAATACTGCACCTACAGGAAAACCTGGATCATCTTTACTGAAATATGGGTAACTTAAAATTGGTGCTTTTAATAAGCATCTCTTAGTTTCTCAATTCCTTCCTGTCTTTTATCTGTCCACTGAAATTTTGTTTCTTTCTTAGTTAACTCAGCTAAGGGTTTTGCCAACAGTACAAAATGTGGTATTTATCTTCTTTAAAATCCTATAAATACATGAATATCTTTTTCTATTTTTAGCACTGGATAATTCTTACAGACCTCTAATGTTTTAGGGTCAGGTCACCAAATGACCTAGATATTTTACTACTTTTTTTCCAAAACTGACATTTATTTGGCTTAAGTTTTAAGTTTGCTTTTCATATTCTATAAATGCATGCCTTAAACTTTTCAAGTGTTCTTTAAAACTCACAGCGAACATTATGACATCACCTGAGTAGCAAAAGCATTTTGAACTTTGCAAACCTGATAACAAACATACATTAACCTCTGAAATGTTGAAGGAACATTACATAAACCAAAGGCCATTCTTTTAAACTAATATTTACCAAAGGTAACACAAAAGCTGTTTTAGCTTTATCATCCTCTTCTATTTCTACCTACCAGTACCTACTTTGTAAATATATACAGTAATGTGAAAAAGACACCCTATGAAAGCCTGTGTATTTTTGTAACATTTTTGGATATATAGATATTTAATCTCAATTTTAACAATATTGAGAGATTATAGGAATATAACTAAACAATTAAAACTGAAGAAATGACTTTTCAAGATCTTCTGTAAATGTAATTCTACAAAAATGCATATTCTAACAGAGGAAAAAGTTAGGACACCCCCACATTTATTCCCACTTAAAATGGCTCAACTTGCACACAGATGTATCACACCAGGTGCACATGATTAGAAGATTGTTACTTAGCATTTTGAATGAGGCTGGATAGGCTATCCATTGAAGTTCTGGCCAATTCTGCCAGTTCACACTTTATTTATTTTAATCGAGGAATGCACACAAGCACTAACTCGAGTAATTTACAGTTAGAGTAAGGAATCTGACTGTGAGACTAAGATTCACATAACAAAGCACTTTTAATGTATATTCAGAATCAATTTGGTACAAAACTAAGGATAATTTGATTAAATTAACAAAACTCTGTTAGTACAACTAGCAAAATGTTCTTTAAATATATTTTCTATAACATCACTAAATCATTACATGGTATCAACTCAATTATATTTTAACTGTGTTATTCCATGCTGGGAATAATGGCAATAAGTTACTTATATAGAGAATATATGAGAAATGTCTGATAGATTCATTATCAAAGTGGTCATGACTCTTCTTTCAGCTTGAGAGGTTTTTCTGGTGATGACTGGATGGGAACTGTGAGCTCATAAAGAACTAACTTATATGCTTCAAACATCAGTTTTTGTACAAACTCTTTCTGGTATTCTTTTGATTCTCCAAAGAATGTATACAGCTACTTGCAAGGAGATTTGACAGTTAATTGGTTATTTTTCCTTAATCATTTCCTAATTTTCAAAATCAGAACCAAAATCACTTGCTCATTGGTTGTAAATGAAGTTGGTAAATTGGCAGCCTTCTTACTTATATCCATTTATACACACTTTTGAAATGGATACTACATTAAACTCCTGACTCACTTCTTTTCTTGGCAGTTTAGTGCATAATAATGTAAACATTTGTCATAGCTTTTACAATGCTGCAACAGCACCAATCTGTAGATAGCAACCTAAGTTCTATCTCTCTAATGAGGCTTTCATAACCCTTCCCATGACCTTGATAGCATTGCATGTAGTTAGCATAAAACAGGAATGTTTCTAAACATGTGTCTTTTCATAGACAATTGCCATTACATAATCATTTTTTATACTTTTGTGAATATACATCACACTTCTTTTTACCACATATTTTGTCAATACTTGAAGTATTTGAAATGCCCAAAATGTTGCAGAATGCTTCAGTATAGCCTTCCATAGTACAATTCATTATTCTTCATTTGCCCAGAACGTCTCTAGCTAATTGATGAAATATAAAACCTTTGAAAAATTCAAAGTCAAATTCTGGCCTAAATCAAGAAGTAGATGAAAAATTGGAGAATGAAGAAAAATTTAAGAACATTTATAATCAGAATGACTTCAGTTAATATATGCCATATACCAAGGAATCTTGGCACTACTTAAGTTGTAAAGTTGCAGGGAAAAAGCATTGTGTATGTACATGTGCAGGTTTTCCTGCAAGACTGCAAATTATGATCAATATTCATAATGTAAGTTAATAAAAAGGAAAAGATTGAGAATTTCTAAAATAGTGTTCTACTGTTTAGAATGGAAACAAATTATTTTACTAATTCAAATTGTAAAAGCAAGAAAAAATTGAAATGCTATTCTTAAGCTTTGAAAAGCTTTTTAAGTTGAAGAAATAAAATTATGTAATGCTTTAAATTATGTTTATTCACAAACACTAATGTAACAGAAATAATGTACTCCTAAATAAATATTTCCCTTATCGAATGATTTTTTCATGTTGTAAATGCATTTGATATAAAAATGTGAAATCTCCGTATTAAAAAAAAAAAATCCGTTGACACCTAGAGGAAGAAATTATTTATCCATGTTTTGAGAGTCTGGCTTGATCCCTGCAAACTTAACAAACATATTACATGTAGTAAATAGTACATAACAATCATGGTATGAATGACATTATAGTAACAGAAGTAGCAAATTAACTTGTAACATGTTGTCTAACAGCTTTTGCTGTTTAGTTGACTTAGGTATGAATTCATTCAACAGACTCCTTTTCTTTTTCTTCATCTGAATGGTCATCAGGATGCACCATGTTTTCCTTCACTTTTCATCAAGACTGAACAACCTGCTGAGACTACAAATCATGACCAGCATTCAAATGTAAGTTAATAAAATATGAAAGGAATATACAGTAAAAATATATTTTAAAGCCTTGATTTACAGTTCCAGAAGATGCCAGGTGTTGGTTGATCAACTCTGTCAGTGTGGTAGCTCTGCTTTTAAAAATAGGATATATGATCTTGCTGACTCTCCAACACATTTTTTTCCTTCTTTCTTCTGGTGGAATATGGAAGTCCTTGCCATTTAACAGTTTCTAGCCACTGGGGTAGCAGATCATGGGAAAATCCTCACTGATTGGGACTGAATAGCTGGTGGCTGAACAAATGTTGCTAATCAGTGAGAAGTAGGGTTGTAGTGATACTGTCATTGTAATGCAAATCATTCCTCCTATACTTATAACATTCCAATATCCCCCATCCTACTGCCACCCAATTATTGTTTTCTGTGTCGTCTGGTGTTTGATCAGTAGTGCACACACAATTCCTAACACATATTATTGTTGGGAATTCTCTTCCTACCATGTACTGGATAACAAATTCCAATACAATATCTTACCTCCTCTCAAAAAATAGCATTTCTAGATTAGTACTGTCCTGCATTGTTGTATATTTTCAGTCCTCACCATTATTTTTCTACCTTCCATTTCTGCATTTTTATATGTAAATTATTATGCAGCAGCTTTCCACCAATATGGTCATAACACAACTTCTGTTGTAACCAGCACTTTTGCTGTATGTTTACTCTGATTAATCACTTAATGTTTTTTTGCTCACAAATATGTCAGTGTTTGTCCTTGTATTATGGACATAGTTTTTTATTACTTTATTATTTCTGTATTTACAGAGACCTTTTCTTGTGTATTGTTTATTCCACTTTGTGGTAAGTGGTGCCTGAATTGGTTTTTTTTTTTTTTGAAAATCTGCACTGTCTGTCCTGTGACCATGCTTGATATCAGTTATGCTGTAGCTCTTTCTACTGCAGATCTGATATACAATTTCAGATGTCACCAAGTGTTGGCTGTATGTTTCCATTCACTTGTCATCTGTGCCCAAACAATTATGTGGCAGGATTAGGTTGTGCATACTGTAGAGATGTGCTTTTCCATAGACCTGCTAGTACTTCTCTGTTGCTGTCATTTGCTTCATAAATATGTTTATCCCAGACCATATATTTTAGGACATGCATGAGTAAATCAGACAGGGATTGCTGCCCATGCTCAGTGATGATGATAACTCTCACTACCACAGACTTGATTTACAATTTCATATGCTGCCAGGTGTTTGGTTTCAACTCTGTCAAGATGATAGCTCTGCTTTTCAAAATAGCATATTGTGATCACTAGTTGCACTGTTTTCAGTTATATAGTCTTGTGGACTTTCCAGCACATTTTTTGCCCATGTTTTTTTCTAGTGGAGTATGGAAGTCCTTGTCACTTGTTGTTTCCTAGCTGCTGGGGTAATAGACCACTCAATTCAGAATAGGGCAGTATCATTCTGCAGGTGTTGATGGCACATAGCACTTCCCCCCCATTAACCTGATCCACAATTCCAGATACTGCCAGCTTTTGGTTGTAGTGCTGTACATTATCAATATATATTTATTTCTGACAGATTGCTTTTTTTTTCCACTGTGACATTCCTCCTTCCCACTATTCTGAAGATGTGCATTCTCAGTGGATTTGATGTTGGTTGGAAATGGCCTGGTCACAGAATCATGTCAATGGCATGACGCCCTTCCTGCCATTGACCTCATTTACAATTTTAGATACAGCCGAGTCTTAGGTGAAGTACTCAGCCATGTCATAATTATGTATATGCATACCTTTGCACTCTGCTCTTCAAGCTGAGATGTTTCTCTGACCTACTCTCCTCTGGATGTGGTTCCAGGGGGTTTATCTGTTGGTTAGAGGTGTGTTCAGCTAAGCAAGTCTTGCCATGTTTTCTGGCTGGTATTCCTCCTACTATGGACTGGATGAAAAATGCCCAGTGCCTATAGGTTTGGGAATGGAGATACATCCCAAGTTTAAAGTCCCCCTATCTACTGTCTGCTGAATGCCAGCTTCCAACAGGGTCTGGTGTTGGTTGTAGCTGGATGCAGCATAGGTATTTCCACTTGTGCACAGTTAGTTGTCCTCCTCATACTGCACACTGGAAGAGCCATATCCAATCCCACCAGGTTTTGGACTGGAGATGTCATCTCTCCTTCCTACCGTATGCTGGATGTTAGTTCATGGCAGATTAGGTGTTGCATGGGTTGAAAGTGCACTTAAGTAGAAACAGATTTTGGTAGCAAAGTGTAAATGTGGAGAGAGTGCTGTTTACAGTGTGTATGGTGAAGTGCTGCTGCATAATCATTTATATGTGGATATGCAAAAGTGTGAGATGAAAGGCTAGTGCCAATGGAGAATAGCACTAGTTGAGAAAAACCTGTTTTGTGAGAGGGTATAAGTATCTATTGGAAGTACATTTTCAGCTTATGAAAATGTTAACTTCCTTGCCACTGCTACACATGCATTTCTCCTTTACACTACTATCCAGATATGAAGTTCCCAGATGACTTGGTGTTGGTTATGTACTTGGTTTGCACACATGCCCCGCCTAGGTTATTGGAATGGAAGTTACTTTTTCCTTTTGCTTGGTGGTCATGAAATGAAGATGGTTGAGGTTTTCCTCCTACTGTGAACCAAAAGACATCTGATATTGTCTAGTTTTAGACTAGAATTGACCCACAGGCTATCTTCAATCATCTCCTCATCAGTTCAGTTGAAATGATCACTTTCTAATAAATCATGCTATCACCTTTCAGTTGATGACTATTCCCTGGAATCAGTGCACATTCTAATATTATACAATCTGTTGCATGTATTTTGTACAGTCATCTCTCCTCTGGTGTTGGTCAAAGAGCCTGATGGTAGAGTTGAAAATGCAGAATGCCATGCATTACTACTTCTTGTGCCCTCCTGTGTAGTTAGTGTCAGTCTAGTAAGTCTGGTAATAGGGTTGTAGTGTGCACTAGGTACATTCTGAATGCATCCAACCATACTATATGTATTAACTCCCCAAGCTCTTGTGTGCAAGTGAGTAGATGACCATGTTTTTATCCTTCCAATATTGCTTGTTTACCTCTTCTAATCTGGGTGAAGAATGTACCCCAAATCATCTATTCTCTCATGAGTATCCCCCTGTGGAGTTCCTACCGTCAGGCATCACACTCCATAGGTTTCTTTCAGGCACTTTCTGAAAGGAGCTCATGTAGATAACTTTTTCAACATTCCCTTCACCATGTCAGCATGGGATTCTAGCTTTCTGTGGGATAAGGCATAAATTGCTTTGCATGTTGGATAGGCAACATGCAAAAATAAAAAAGGCATAAGAAAACATTGTTTAACAAACCTTAATACTTAATGAAAAAAATCTGATATTTTGTATGTTAAAGTATTGTAATATTTACTGATAACCTGCCAAATTTTGTGAATGTAAGCTTTCTAATTTAAAAATAACTGCATGAAAACTAACAAGAAAAAAATGGTTATGAAGTCAGTCCCAGGGACTGAGCTTGAACTGAAAGGGTTAAGCAACTATTACAAGTATGATATGATGATGTCTGATATTGGACTTAATCCTGTACTGTGTGCAGAATGTTTATTGTTAATTTGTTGTCTTTAAATAGATATCTAAAGTAAACATGTAATGCCCATGTATGCTGAGCTAGAAGGTATGAATACTTAACTGGGGAGATATAAAGAAAGGAGTAATAGGGATAAGGAAGGGTCTGAGGTAACTGTGCTCAACAAGTTTTTGTTATTAGTTGTTCTTATAAGTTGGCAATGTTGATTCATAACATAGAGCTATAAAACATTGTTCTGGGACTCCGAATGTATGTCATTTCTCCGATCTGTGTGATTTTTTTTTATATAATGTTTGTATAAACAGGTCTTGGTGTAATACAAAGCCATTCTGTTATGTTGAGGTACTTGACTTAAGTATTGACATTCTTGTGCTCAGTGCATTTATGAAAATTTATACTCTGTCTTTAGATATTGTTCAAATTTTAAACAGTAAAAATTACTTACTACAATCTATATATTGTATACTTGTGTCATCATACTTCAGGTTTTTTGAGTGATCCACTGATGAACATGGCCACATTAGTAATTTCCTTCTTTGATTACAGATGAAAATTTTCAAATACAAATGCCTTTACTTCTTAAGTATGAACAGCCTGCTTTTCCTTTCCTTTTTTCATTTCATGAAAACAGAATAGTGCTTTTGTGCTTATATAGGATGTCCCACTTGGAGATACCCATTTAATTTTCCTGGTTATTATAATAATATACAACTTTCCCATTGAAATTGATATGGGAAAGTCAAGGTAGTCCTTGAAGTTTTGTTTACTATGATTTTTAATGCAGAAAAATATTTTGTCATGATATGCAAAAGAAGCGACAGGAGGATTCAACACTGATGCAAAAGTTGCATTTTCAGATGAGGCAACTTTCCATCTATATGATATAGTTAATAAGCATAACTCCACAATTTAGGGCACAGAGAAGTTTCAACCAACTTGCTAACACATTTGAAACTTGCCAAAAGTGAATGTTTGGTTTCTTTTAACATCTGATATCATTGGACTGCCCATGCAGGAAAGTACCTAAATGTGTTAAAACAATTTTGTACCTGAACTATGCAGAAAATATTCATTGTATTCAATTCATAAGCAACAAGGTGGTGCTTATCGATATTTCTTACAAGGTGCTCATAATTTCCTTGATACAACATTCCTAAACAGTGAATTGGTTGATGTAGACTAATTTATTAACACAAAAGTCTCCCAGCTTCTTTCCCTGTGGCTTTTGTGAGAGTTCATTTATTTGATAAGCTACAAGATCATTTATATTATTCAAGATATATCCCATGTCATCTGTGCAAAAGTTATGGATGATTTTGTTGAACATATGTCCAGAAATGTGTTGAAAGAGAAAGTGGACATGTGGAGTCCTAAACAAAAGTTCAGACTAACTGCCCCATATAAGTTTCAACTGGAAAGTTGTACATCACTGTAATAATCTTGAAAATAAAATGGGTTCCTCTGGGACACCCATAGAAAGACTGTTCAAACCTCTTGTAGTTTTTAAAACATTTATAAGTGTCATTTAATTATTCCATGCTTTGGGGAGAACAAGACTGTAGTATTATGTATTTTATAAATTAAGGGTGAAAAATTTATTGAAAAGGGTTGATAGTGACATTAATAAAGTTTCTAACTTTTTTCTCTGGAATATGATATTTAAAACTTGATTTGTTATTCTTTCTAACACATGCATCACAAAACCTTGTAACATAGGTTTGTGCTCAAACCTGATTAAATTTGAAAGGCTTTCTTTATTTATCACCTGCTTAATTTTACAGTAATATCTTTTATGTGATAAATTTGACTGTTTCTATTACAGGTGAAATAGAGCGGTGTATGAAAAAGGTATCTGAAGGTGTTGAAACATTTGAAGACATCTGGCAGAAAGTAAGAAGCAGTTTTAAAATAAAGCAAGTAGAAAAATATAAAGTAGGGGTATAGAGTTTGTTAAAAGATGTTTAAGATAGTTTTATAATTATTGTGTGGGTAAAAAATGAAGGGTTAATTTAATTTGAGTGGTTAAAGTTAATAAAAATATTTTCATATTATTTTCCTCAAACAACATTTCAAAATTGTGGCTGAAGCTTAAAATTAAAACCTCATTTACTTGCTTAGTGTGAATTTATATTTCCATCTTATATGTGGAGCTACAGATTGAATGAGTTGGCAAAATAAGATAAATTCTTTTACTAAATTCATGCTAAAAGTATTTTAATTAAATGCCAACTTTCCAGTTTCTTCTTTTAATCACAATGTTAGGGGCTAGCCCTTTAGCTCAAATGGTAGAACACTCACCTCGTATGCAAGGTATTGGGTTAAAATATGGGGTGAGGAAATATATATAATATCAAAATGATACACACTGATGCCTGATGTATGGCCTGAATTTATACCAGTGGATGGACCTTGTTTATAAGATGGGAAGAATGTAGTAATTTGAGTAGTTAAAGAGAATCTTATTAGCAAGTGCAGGGGGGGGGATAACACTTTAGCTTAGTTGATAAAGCACTTATCCCACATAAGATAATTTGAGTTCAAGTCCAAAACAATGAAATATATGTCATATAAAAATTAAAATACCACACAGATTTCAACAATTTGCAAATAACAGAAGTCAACAGTTTTCCATATCTTTTTTGGTATGTCAATAAGAACACAATGGAAAATTTTCAGTCAACAAGAATTTCTCATTGCCAACCCTTTTAAAAGATCTATTATCATTCTCATCCTAATTTATTCCCAGCTTTTTCTTCATTTTAAAAATTCTTCAATCTTTAAAGAATTAATAAGATAAGGAACCTCTCTTCATTTTTCATGAGAAAGTAATACTGGTAAAAAAATAATTTATTCAACACTAAGGTTAGATTCAGTAATTTCCCATTAAAATCTCCTTAAAAGATCAAGTATGTGTATTTGAAATCAAACCTGATAGTTTGAGCCAATAGTTAAAAAATTCTTCTTAACCTTAAGTAATTTTCTGGTAAAGATAATATTTACTTTCAAGCCTATGAGAATGAATGAAAGGAACCAACAAAAAAAATACAAGCTATGAATTTCTTGGTAGAATGTTTGAGGTGGTACTACAGGTAGAGTAAAAGTGTTAATTACTGTGCATTTATTCATTTTTCAAGGTATTTTATGTTCTCAGAATTTATAAGTATATAAACAAAAGAGTTGTTTTTTTATTATAAAGTTTTACAGTCATCTGTTATTTTCAAAGAGTGTAGTGACGTTGAAGAAGAAGTGAAACTTAGAAAAGAAATACAATAAATTGTCATTAAAAAAATAAAAACTGACAGAAGTGCCCCTAGAAATGGAAGCATCAGATCTTGTAGATTCAAAATTGACACAAGTTTAGCTATACCACATATTCTCAGTTCTGTAATTGCTGCTCCACTAATTATCACAGAGTTGTTTGTTATGATAGCAACATTATATTTTGTCTAAGCATGCTGTAAAATTCTTGATTAATTCTAACTTGTAGAAGAGTGTATTGTGTTATTTAGGTGTACAAAATGTACTTATAGATTTCATGTATTTTTCATCAAAAATATAACACAAGCTGCTACTTACTGTTAAACCCTTAAAATTATATACGTTTCTTATATTTAAACTTGCTTTAAACACATACCTTCTCTTTTTATCTGTAACTATTTTCTACCAGTATAAAAAGAAACAAAAAGAAATCCTCAGTAGTCATAGCACATGTAATTGTTTAAGGTAGGATTAGAGTAAATTAAACCATGAGACTTTTTTTTTTTCATCTTTGTTAGCTATATTATGTGCAACAGCAGTACCACGCATGGGTCTGTGCGTACCTGATTTATCATTAGTACTCATCAGGATCTCTACTAGCTTTCCCTGAAAATGAAATTAATTTAGGCAGGATTAGATTAACCTGTTCAGTGCCGTAGATGAGATAACTCGTCCAAGCCGATCGGTAACACAGTGTCACGGACGAGTTAATTTGTTCTCAATAATACCTAACTTCAACGCTAGATGTCAGCACCATACATGCATTTGATCAACTTACAAATTGTTTCACTTTCGATCCAAAACGGCATCACAAAAACAGTTTCAAAATGAAGAAGCATTAGAGTTATATTGTAGCAGCTGAAATACTTGGCAGTCAACAGGTTAATCTGTGAGACTTTGGGCATGGTCAAATATATCATTCAAAACAGCTTGACTTCTTGAATCCAAAACTGTAATTAGATCTAAAATTGATCAAGGGATGGAGGAGCTATGCATAACTAAAAGTTTGTACATGAAAAAATACAACTACTCAGAGCCATTCATTTTATAAGCTGCTAAGCCGTGGTTGAAAACTAAAGTATTGTGATAGTTGTATTACCTATGATATTATTATTACAGTTGTACCTGAAAGCTGTATCACAGATGCAGATATTTCATGAATAAAACAAGGCAAATTTACTGTTCTCTTAAGGGAGATGCATACAACCACAGAATTGCCACATTTCTCTTTTCTCAGGTGCCCATAACATTGTTGACATTTTATGAAGTTTGTACTGTTGTTTGTATTAAAAATTCAACTCCAAAGCATGTACTGCATTAGAGTTGTATATTTTTCTTCATTTTCCATCATCATCACCATTATTGTGAACTCTACTCTTTCCAACCTAAGCTTTATCTGACAAACTTACCTAAAGGGTGTGTTTTTATATCATTGTACTAGGTACCATGGAGTTAGCATTTTTGTTTTACTCAATAAAAATAATGCAAAATCCAGTCCATGTAACATTAATTAATGAACTAGATTACTTCTTTTAGTTTTCTATAACCAGTGTACAGGTCAAATTAATTTTGACCTAAGTTGTGGGCTGAAGTTCACAAATAATGTTTCAGTAAAATTTTTGCTAATAGTAGTAAACCAAATTTACAAAAATAAACTTACTTGTACACATAAACAGCTAATTGAACAAGTAACTGAATAAATTTATGATGCTGAACTATTCTTATACCTCAGTTAATAACCTTCCAACTTCCAAATACCAAGCAAACATCAGGTGTTCCATCAGTTCCCTCTGGTGAGAATCTAAATTAAAAACAAAATTTTCATCCTCTGGAAGAGGTAATTCTAATGATTTGGTTTCAAATAATTGTAAGTGGATTATGCCACTTTTTTATACTGCAAATGTTTTATATACTTTTTCATCAAGTTACATAAATATAATGTGTAAGCATCTAAATATGATTATAGTTTCCATTTTAAACTTTTTTCAAAGAAAATAAAAATTGAAAATTGAAGAAGTTTAAGTTACTGTAATAACTAGAGCCTTGAGTTGTAAAGATGTGTGTTATATTAGTATTTAAAACTTTACACATTATTATACACTGGTTGAACTCGTATTTTAGTCTATTGCATACATTCTATATGACTAGGGCTGAAAGAACTTACATAGTGCCTTATTCTCCATGATTAAAGGTTCACTACATATCAGCTTTATGGTGTGTCACTTATTTTATAAGAAGTGAAATGTGTGTGCATTGAAGGTACTGTGGAATAAAGGAAGTTGCCAGTATTACAAAATCTTATAGTTAGACCATTGACTGTTATCTCTCTTGTCTATTACAGGTTCATTTGGTGACTTATTTTCTCATAGGTATGTTAACTGCTAAGGAAACAGAGGAATTTGTGACTAGTATTGTGTGCACACCAATACATACATTCATATGTGGCTCAGTAATACTTGCTTAATTTTCCTCAAACATTAAATCAGAATAGACTTTATGATATTATACTTTACCATACACAGATTATTATATAAACTAACATGGTATTTGATATTTTAAGAACTTTTTCTTTCAATAATACAGTAGAAACTTTATTTTGGATAAAACAACAGTTTTCAACATTTAAAGGCAAAGAAAAAGGTATACACCATTGGCCAAGAGTATGGAGATGCATATTGTCTGTTTTCTTTTAATACGGTTTATTCTACTTTGTCTGAATAGTTTTTATTAAAGTTCATGTAAATAAAAAAAATTATTAGAGCTGTGCCTATATTTCATCAGTGGAAGATAAGCATATTAAGTTAAACTTAGTTTTATTGGATTTTAATAGTAACTCCAATTTACTTCATGGTCCTTTTTACTTGATGTAATTAATGCTCAGTTATGACTTAAAATATTTTACATTGGTTTTTTTAACTTTAATTTGGTATGAGTTTTGTTTGTTGATTCATTTTGGTTATATTTTTAGCCCTGGTTATTTGCAAAGAACCAGTAATAAATCATAAAATCCTGGAAGTATCTTAACCCACTGAATTGAGGATCATCCCTGCATTGTCCCAAGAAAAGTTGTAACTTAATTTTTGATGATATGCAAGTTGTGTAGTTTAAGCATAAGCAGAATTTACACTCTGCTTTTCTGTGCAATTTAACAGTGTTTGAAAGGTGACCAATTTATTGTCTTTGTGATGCTGAATTATGTAAAGGCTATAGGATATTTAAGTGCTGCTTATCTTAGTAGTGTGTTTGCTACTAAAAATGTACTTGCTGATAAAGCACTTGTTGCTCAATGATGAAACAACATTAGAAATGAAAAAGTATATGGAGAATTGTGTCAATTTTGGTTTATTTTATCTTTTGTCAATACTTATTGTAGATTCAGATACTCTACCATCTTTTGTCTTTTGTGTAATTATATTGCAAGTATTGCTGTATGCACAAAAAGTTCATCCTTATTTTCTTTTTCTTTTAATGAAAAATTTCTAGATATCAGTTTCTCCTTTAGGGGGGAGCACCATAGCAACCTAATGCCAGAGATTTATCAAGTACTGTTTATTCATAATTCCTCTCTTTCTTTTTCACCCTCTCTCTGTCTATATATATATTTGTATAGCGTGTCTTGCTTCTAACCTTTCCGAAGAGACTTTCTAGAAAACATAACATCATCTTTATAGATATTATCTTCCTTTTTGTGGAAATCTTATGTATAGGTTTTTCTTTAATGTCAGTTTTTCAATGAAGAGTTATAGGTGACTAAAAGATGTATTGAGAATAATTGTTTCAAATACAGCATTGAAGAAATGCTAAGAATTTTTAGCAAATATTCAGTAATTAGCTAGGTCACATTTTTTAACTCACCATCATGCTACAAGTAAAACAAAAACATATCATAGCTAACTAATGAATAAATATATGCAGTAAAATTTTTATCATCCCTTTAAGTCACACTCTGAATTCTTTTATGGCCCCATCCTTTTTTCACACCTAAGGTGTTTATGATTAGATATCGTGAGATTTTGTCATTACGCACCACATAAGGAAGTGACATTCAGTAGTAACTAACATTAGCTGTAGGATTACAACCCTGTTATTTCGAATACATCTTTACAGAACCAACTGGATTTTTTTTTAAATATGTAGTGATAGGTTTTTTTCCAGAACAGTATTATTAGCTTCTTTTATATTAATTCTATAGAATTTAGATTAACAATTTCTTGTAATACCTCCCATGCAATTGGCACAACCACACCAGCATTGTTATTTATACTAATTGCTTAAGCTAATAGCATGTGACACTAAATTCTCTGTAACTAAGACAATTTCATAAAATGTGATAAATTTATGCTGAAAAGATGGCAGTGAATAATTAATAATAACCATCCACATGTGTGATTGTTTTAAAATGTGGATTAGAGACTGTTAATCTAGTTTGCTTGGCCTAACCAATACTTATGTATCTGCATGTTCTTTCAGCTTATATTTTTGGTGCTTTAAGTTAGCCATTTTTAATCCAAATGATAGAAACTAAAACAGTCTACCTTTAGTCTTAAGTGAAGCTGTATTTAAAACGTTAGACTGATAACTGACATGACTTTTTGCCTAGGCATTTGCAAAAATGTATGTTAAATTTGAGTAGTTTTTCTGCTTTGCTAAGTTCAGTAGCATATGAGCAAAAGCAACAACTGTAGATTAGATTTTAACTTCAGACAGCTAAAACTCTCCACCTACTTATCATGTGATCATCTTGTCGATTCATACAAAGCAAGCGTATAAAACTGTTACTACTTTATTACAGAGAATGTCATTACTTACTTTCCAAGAAAGATCCTTTGTTAGAAGGTATATGTACTTCTTCAGCTATTACAAAAACACAGAAACAATGTAACATTTTATATACATTTCTGTACTGTATTTTCAGTTACTTTACAAAAGAAAGATGCCAATTTTTATGATTGGTGATTTTTGTTGTTTTTTTTCTTATATCCTTATGCACCATCCTACATTATAGATCATTGAAGAATAGGATTGACTTTAACTTTCTTTCAGAAATTTGATCATTTCAGTAGAAGGAAGAATTATCAAAAGTAATCCTTGTTAATGTAATTTGTTACTCAAAAAAGAAATAATGATTTCATTTTCTAGCAAAGCAAGATATGAACTGCTAATGTAAGTCATACAATTTGGAGGATTTTGATGTAATGCCAGTTGTAAAAGTATGAAAAGAGATACTGGGGCTCTGTGATTTTTTATGCTAATTTCTATCTGTAAAGATATTAAAAAGATTTAGTTGCTGTAAACATAATAACAATGTTTATTTCAGTTGGTTATTATTTTAATACAATAATAGAATGTGATGAAAATGGTAAAAGAAAATAGTATTAACTAAAATATGGCTTCAGTATTTTAGGAATATAAAAAAGGAATTGCATAGATTCAAGATTAGTTTGAAAATGATATACTAAGGGAGTGGAGGTTGAAGGGCTATCAGCATAAAAAGGAACTACATTAATTGTAACAGATTGTAGTTTTAGTGGTTGCACAGCTTGGCAGTAACAAAGATTTTTTGAATATATCTACACATAGACTGAAAATGAGTATAATCCACAATATTATAGGACCACAAATTGCATGAATTTCTACCCATGTAAAATCTTTGGTAAGACCATGAAAATACCACAACATCTCAAAAAAATATTTACAGTGAGTAAACTTAGTTACAATGCAGTTTATTTCCTAAAATGTGTCAAACTTCAAAAGAATGCCTGATGCAAAATAGTTTATTGATAAATGATATAACAAAAGGACATGGGCAGAAGAAGCATCTTGGGGATTTGGAAACAAAATATTGAAATAGCTATGAGCTGATGTAACTTGGTGCACATCTTATTACCTTGACGTTTTTGTTGAGTATTTATATGTTTGATAAACTTTAAACATTCATAGGTTCAAAGTGCAGGTAACAGCAACCAAAAAGAAAAATATGAAGCAGATCTCAAAAAGGAGATTAAGAAACTTCAGGTAAGTGTGATCATTCCTCAAGTGCATTTTTATATAATGATTATTTAAATTGCAAAAATATTTTAATGTATTTTTCAAGAAGCTTCAGTTGAGTTTGACTGTTACAGTAAATGCATATTTATATAATAGTCTTAGAGTAAACTGGAAAGTAAATTCCTTTTTATAAGTCCTCTGCCAGAGCTGGCCAGTTAGTGGATTGTACAAAAAAATGTTTTTTTTAATGCCCTCAAATAGCTCTGCATCCAATAGGTTGCATAAGATTAAACTGACTCATTCACAAATTTGTCCAGTTGGTTATTATTATGACTTTTTCATGAAGTAAAACAACATTATCATAAGAATATTAACAACAGAATTATGTATGTGTACAATTCAAATTAGAAGCATTATTTGAACAGTTATATATCGTGTAGCACCAATCACTTTGTTAGTGTTATTGATGACATTCATATGTTACACAAAAGAATGTGTTCTCAACATATTCATATGTTTAGATTTTAAACTCTGTATCTGCATTTGTTATTTGTGTTGCTACTCAAACTGATTTGTTTTAATGTATTTTTATTGATTGCAGAGGTTACGTGATCAGATTAAAACATGGGTTGCATCAAGTGAAATCAAGGATAAAAGGGATTTGCTTGAAGCTCGAAAGTTAATAGAAAGGGTAAGAAAAGTTAAATGTAGAATCTTTAAGATTTGATTGTATATATCAGGTCATCCCTTAAGTAATGTCCAATTTTAGGTTCAGAAAATGAGAAAGGGTTTCAAATGCTTTTAATGTTATTTAATCAATTATATATGTTCCATTGTTATTAATTACCTCCTGCCAACAAGTCACAGGCTTCTGAATGCCACTTCTATAAAATTCTTGGGGTTTGGAAGAAACGAATGTAGAGAGAGTAATTTTGACATTTTCATGTGTTTTAAGCTCTTTTCTGTCAAGATATTCTGCAAACTTTTAGAATAAACAATAATCAGATGGGGCAAGGTCTGGAGAATAAGGAGGATATGGAATATAGCTTTTCAGTCTTTGCAAATGTGATCCTTGTTGTATGGGGCCACACATTGTTCTGGTGTAACACAACATTTTTATGATTGATCAAAACGGGCCTCTTTCCTTTCAGTGCAACATTCAAGCTCTCTAACTATTTACCCCTCAGAGAGGATTCCTGTATGTGGTGAGGGGACCTCCCAGAAGAGGTTCTATTCTTTCAGTTTACCTCCTCTGGAATCTAAACATCCACCCACGTTTGTCATGCGTGGCAACCCATGAAGGGGATGAGGGGATCCTGGTAGTTGAAGGGTCCAACCCTAACACACCACTTTGGTCTTGAATTCCTGTAGACAGGTCAATTGGCTGGTCCACTTGGGCCAGGGTCAAACAAGTACCAGTGTTGGATGTTCTCAACAGGTGTTGTGGACATTGTAACTGATGCTGTTGTTTGTGTATAGTGCTCATGAAACCCTGGCATTGTTGCAGTGTCCTGTCACCATCAAGGCAGGTTATCTTAACTGCAGGGTACAGCCATTTATTCCAAATCCTCTCAGATGTTTCCACCAGTGTCAGTGGTTCAGTCATTCAAAGACATCATGTCATGGTTCCTTAACGTGTGCTTGTTGTGATGGCAAGGACCATGATGCTTATGAGTGTAAAATGGACCCTCATTGCATCAGTTGCAGTGGCTCTCACCTGTCTTACTTTAGTTCTTGCCCTAAATGGTTGGAAGAAAAAGAGGTGCAGCATTTGAAAACAATTCATAACATTACTTCTCCTGAGGATCGACAATTGGTGTCCACCACTTCATCTCTGACCTGTGCTGCTGCACTTTGTTCAACTACTACAGTGGGAGTGCAGATGGATCTCTCTATGCCTCCAGAAGAATCATTCTCAAACCAAATGAAAAGTCTTTTGATCTCCCTGGTTAAAATGTTGATGAATCAACTTCCACACCCATCTCTGTCCCTAACATTCTAGCAAATCCCAAGATCCACTTTCTTTGTATCCAGATACAGGCATTTTCTCAGTTACATTTTCTTCTCCCACCCCAAGATGCAAAACAATCATTTGTTCATGACCTCAGTCGCTGGAATCCTCTTCCAACAGCAAAGACCTGCCCAATCGACAGGGCAGGATCCATGGAGGTCGACAGACCTCCCTCAGAAAAAGACAGTAAAGAAAAAAAGGCGTGGTAGCAAACAGAGGGGTTCTCCATCCAGTTTGCATGCACATAAATAAATATGGCCACCTTGATACAATGGAACTGTCTAGGTTTACATTCTAATCTGGATGACATCAAAACACTGATTGCTTCCTACCATCCTGTATGTCTTTCCTTACAGGAAACATTTCTGAAACTTGCCGATACAGTCACCTTTCGACAGTTTTCTTAGTACAGAAATGACAGGCTGTATGATGGATGAGTGCATGGAGAGATGGCACCGTTGTTGATCAGCATGTGCCCACCCTGTTTTTGTCACTTGACACACCTTTGGAAGTAGTAGACATCCGTGTTTTCTTGGGTCATACCATCACTGTTTGTTCTCTCTACCTGTGGCCTGGAGAGATCTATGATCAATCAGACCTTGATGCTCTCTTTGAACAGATGCCATTTCCATTTTTAATTCTCGGGAACTTTAATGAACATCATCCCCTCTGGGAAAGTGCTGATATTGGTGGGAGGGGTCACTCCATAGAGTGTACAGTTACAACAGAAAGTGTTCGTACCCCTGCGTCTTGAGTAGTTTTCTCCTCATAACTTAAAAAGTATCAGGATTAGGATAAAGAAAGTATAGTGTATTATAAATATTATACTAACACACATTTACACAAATATTTATGTAAATTGACTGGTAAATAAACTGTTTATAAACAAATAACCAAACATAGGAGGGGCAGAAAGTGTTTGTGTGTCTACTTTAATGGTCAGTTGTGTAGCCTTTCAGGTGAATTACTTTGTGCAATCTATCCTCATAGCCCTCCATGATCATTTAACAGTACTCAACTGGTATTTTCTTCCATTCTGCTTTACACAAGCCCTCCAACTCTTGCAAGTTTTTCGAATGACGTTGATGAACCCTGTTCTTCAACTCATGCCAAACGTTTTCAATTGGGTTGAGATTGAGTGACTGCGATGGCCACTCCGGAACACTTACATGGTTCCTCTACAACCAAGATTGCACATATTTCTATGTGTGCTTAGGGTCATTGTTGTGCTGGAAGATTCAACGACGCTCAAGCTGCAAGTTCGAGCATCATTCTTGATGTAAGTGCCTGATATATCAGCGCATACTTTTCTTTTTTTATGATTTCGTTGATGCAGTGAAGGCTGCCTACACCAGAAGAGCTGAAGGAACCCCATAGCATGATCGAGCCATCTCCATGTTTTACTGTAGGGACGGTGTTCTTTGGAAGATTTCGTTCCCCTTTCTTATGGAAAATGTCGCGAACATCATTGTGGCCGAAAAGCTCAATTTTAGTCTCGTCTGACCAAAGAATACTCTTTCAATAGGTAAAGGGTTTATCTACATGCTTTCTTGCATACCTTAATTGTGTTTCTAAATGAACAAGCTTTAAATATGGAGTTCTACGAGGACAGCATGCTTCGAACACAGAAGAACGTAACATGTTTGTAACTGTAGAGGTGTTTACTTCAACCCCAGTTTCCCTTACCAGTTTATGTATGTCATTACGTGTTAAACGAGGGTTCCTACTAACTTCTCTGAGAACCTTCCTCTTGGTTCTCTCTGGAATTTTGGTTGGGCATCCGGAACGAGGGAGGTTAGCAGTTGATCCTGTAATCTTAAACTTGGCGATTATGCTTTGAATAGTAGATTTCGGCACATTAGGTTGTGTAGCAATACCAGAAAGAGATGCACGAAACTTGTATTTTACAATAATTCAGCTTTTTAAATCACTGGACAATTGTTTCCTGTTTGCCATGATGACCAAGCAGATAATGACGGAGACAGCGCTAAATTGCTGGAAGTACATTTTTTGCTGGCTAAATTCCAATAATTATGAACCCAGTGTCTAGTTCTGGAATGGTATAATGTAGTTTATTCACCAAACTAAAAATTTTTACGGGAATATCAGTTTTTTCACACATTTTGAACTGTACGAACACTTACTGCTCCTCCTATATTTGGTTATTTGTTTATAAACAGTTTATTTGTCCTTTAATTTACATAAAAATGTAAGTAGATGTGTGTTAGTATAATATTTATAATACGCTGTACTTCTATTAGTCTACTCGTAATAATTTTTAAGTTATGAGCAAAAAACCACTCGGGACTCAGGGATACAAACACTATCTGTCGTAACTGTATGCTCTCTGATCACAACCTTTCTCTTTTCAATACTGGTTCTTCTACTTATTTTCATGCACCTAGTCAGTCCTTTACTGCTATTGATCTCTTAATTTGTTCCCCTTTACTATTCTCTCATTTTTCTTGAAGAGATGACAATAATCAACGAGGCAGTAATAATTTTCTAATAAGTTTGAGACAGACTGGCTGTAGTCAATGCCATGTGTAAGCCATCAATAGACGACAGTGTAGCAGCAGTAACTGACTGTATTATACAAGCAGCTGTTTAATGTGTTCCTAAAACCTCGACATGTTTTCCATGATATCCTCTTTCATGGTGGAATCCTGCCTACCACATGGCACAGAGGGCTCAAAAACGGGTGTGGGATACTTTTTGCAGGTATCCTACACTCTTGCACCGCATCCCTTTCCAGCAGACCCATGCACGTGCTTAGAGGGTAAGACGTGAAAGCCAGAAGGAATCTTGGATTAAGTTCAAAAATAGCATATATTCTACCACCAGTTCCAAAGTCATGTGGGACAAGATTCGAAATGCCAGTGGACAATATAATTCTGTTCCTTTTCGATCTTGCTGTCTGATGGCTAGGAAGTAGCCGATACTCTAAGTGAATGCTTTTGCTGGGTATCTGGCACTTCTGCTTCTTCCTTTACCTTGTTAGCCATCAAGACTAGGGCAGAGAGATCACCTCTTTCCTTTCAAGCTGATTGTCTCTATGACTATAATTGTCCATTTACACTTGTGGAACTCAAACTGGTCATTCATTGGATTGGCAGTACACTAGTTGGACCTGATGATGTACACTATGAAATGCTGTGCCATCCATCTCCTGCTTCTTTTGCTATTCTTCTGATTGTTTTTAACCAGATCTGGCAGGAGAATGTTCTTCCTGATGCCTGGCACTAGGCTGTTGTCCTACCTTTCTCTAAGCCTGGGAAGGATCCCAAGATTCCTTCAAACTACTGTCCAGTTGCTTTGATGAGTGTCTCTGGAAAATCTTAGATAGAATGGTTAATGCTCATCTTGTTTGGTTCCTCGAATCAAACAACTTCCTCTTATCAGTGAACAATCAGAGAAGCCTTTCTCAAATGGCACCATAGTGTATCATTATTCTTTGACATTGATAATGCTTATGATACAACATGGTGGTATGGCATTTTTGAAACCTCTATTACTATGGGTTACATGGCTGTTTGCTCATTTTTATAAAACATTTTTTAATGAAGAGGAGATTCCAAGTTCATGTGGGCTCAATACTTTCCTGTTCTTTTCTACAGGAACTAGAAGTCCCTGAGGGCTGTGTTTTGAGTGTCACACTTTTCAATATAAAAATTAATGCCATCACTGAACAACTCCCTCTCACTGTCGCAAACAGTTTATATGTTGACAACTTTCACATCTCATGTTAGTTGTCAAACATGGGTATATTGAGCAGCAGCTGCACACTGCCTTCAATCGCTTTACTGGCGTGTACCACAGCAAATGGTTTTAATTTCTCTCTCTAAAACCAAACCATTTGCATGCACTTTTGCTGCCAATGGGGTATTCACACTGATCCTGAACTCCATATCAGTGAAGTTGTGCTGCCTGTGGTCCCTGAGACAAAGTTCTTGGGTCTTATCTTTGACTGTAAGTTGACCTTTATGTCACGCATCAAGCAGCTACAGGTCAACTGAACAAGAGCACTTAACATCCTCTATGCCCTCTCTTCCACCACTTGAAGAGCAGATCAATGTTCTGTGCTAAAGATATATCATGCTCTTATTCAATCAAATCCCAATTATGGATCATTGGTCTATGGCTCTGCCAGGACCTCGGCCTTAAAGATGCTAGACCCCATTCATCATCATGGACTTCAATTTTGTACTGGGGCTTTCCACACTTCCCAGTTCAGAGCTCATAGAGTCTCATGAACCTTCTTTGTACCTCCGCCACTTGCAACTGTCTTTACTGCATGCTTCGAAAGTTTGTTTCTTGCCAAAGCATCTCACCTGGGGTTGTGTTTTCCTTCCTCAGAGGGCCATTCTTTTCAGGACAAATGATCTGCCATTGCTCCTTTAGGCCTTCACATCCAGGCGCAGTTGGATGAATTGCGTCTGTCCTTGGATAACATTGCAGTATCCACTGGTCAGCTCATCCCACCATGGTTTCTTACAGTCTGCAATTGTGACCTATCATTAAGTCATCTGAGAAAAGCAGACACTTCTGATTGGAAAGACTGTGTTATTTGCTGAACATCTTTCAAACCATCCTCCCATTGCTATTTATATAGATGGTTCAAAATCAGGTGACTGTGTGGGCTCTGTCATGGTTTGTTGTGGTTCGGTGTTTGCGTGCATAATCCCCTCTGCAGCTTCTGTGTTTGCTGATGAATTGTATGCCATTTTTCTTGCTCTGAATCACATAGAAGCTAAGCAGAACTGAACTCAAACTGCACTATTTATACTGACTCAGTTTTCTACTGGCTGTGGAATTCTTTCACGTTAGTTCACACCCTGTTCTTGCCAATATTCAAAACCGACAGGCCCATTTCTCTTTAATGTCTACTTCTATCCAATTTTTCTGGATACCACGCCACGTTGATATTCGAGGGAATGAGCTTCCGACACCGCAGCTAAATCTATTTGCTCTGGCACTGTCACTGCTGTGCCTGTTCCATACATGGACTACAGTTAACTTGGAGAGAGCAACATGAAAACAAGCTTTTTCAAGTAAAATTCTATATTGGACTTTGGCCATCATGCTTCTGTAAGGATCGGAAGAGGAAGTTGTTGTAACTAGACTACTCATTGGTCACAGTTTTTTAACTCATCGTTTTCTTTTATCTGGGACTGATGCACCAGTGTGTTGTCTATGTAACATTCAGGTCACAATAAGCCACATTTTACTGTCTTGCCATTGTTATGACTCTCAACAACAGCACCATTTGAAACATGTTCTGTCCCAAGGTTTATCCATAACATTAGTGATGGCGACACTGTCCACTGTGGAAGTGTTTTTTAGTTTTAAAGGCCATTTATCTTGTTAATGCAATTTAAGTTTTTAATTTATACATTAGTCTTTTTTAATGTGATTCCCTTTTAAGAATCAAAGTCCAGCTAGTTCAATTTGAAATTAGGAAATGGCCGTAAAGTCAAATAACTTGAAAATAGGACTGCAAAAGCCAACTTCAGGTGACCAATGCTGATGTTTGAACTTACCTGTCAGTCATCCTGGCAAGTTATAATTATTAAAATTATACTACAGAAAGTCTTTTAAAACCTCTATTACTTTCTTCTTCTTCTTCTTACTTTACTATCTGAAAATGGCCATGGCTTCAAATAACTTGAAACTAACCTGTCCAAAAAAGGTGAGTTACATTCAGGAGAGTGCAAAGAAGTGCAAAAGTTCACTCTTGCTCTAAGGTTGTCTTCTGTCAAATAATGGGGGACCCATTTTCCAAGTTTTAACACCTTTTCAAGCTGTTGCAGATGATGGTGGACTGTTGAATAGGTTGAATTAAGCTTATGCTTTAGTTCTTCCACTATTACAGCACGATCTTTAACAAGTGCAGCCACCAGCAAGTCATCATTAAACTCAACAGGATGACCTGAATGTGGAGCATAGCTTAAGGTGTAATCACCTGATCTGAACTTCTGAAACCACCTTCAACATTTTCTTTCACTGAGAGACTCCACACCATAAACACTTTGAATGTTTCATGTAGTTTCTACTGCAATATTGCCTTTTTTAAACTCATAACATATTGTATGCCTAATATGCTTCTTTGACACATCAATCTTCATAAGGGTTTATTTGATTAATGATCTGAGAAAGTGGAGTTGGGTTAGTTTATTTTATTTGTCTGAACATTTTTATTCACATCCTACTACATGTTTTAGTCATTAAAGCCTTCTACAAAGACAGAAATGATGATGCACTTTCTGTATTAAATTTTCTGACATTACTTATGGGATGACCAGATAGAAAAGTCCTGAATTTGAAGAGGGTTGTACACGTGATAACTTTTCTTTATAACTGTTGCATAAAGTGGTGTTCAGAAAGAAATAGGATTTTCTTTCAGATCTGGTAGATGTGAGTAAACTGTAGTAAACAAATAACAGTTTGTTACTTGAAGGTAATCTTGTATGACCATATAATACCAGGACCTACATAGCTCAATGTGTTACAGTTATGGTTGAGAAATTTGGATGGACACATCTTTTTTATTTCAAGTAGTCTTGGTCTAACCCCATATGACTCTGTTGGTAAAGTTCCATGAAGGACAGTCTTCATGGGCAACAGTTTAAGACATTTCTAGAACAGCTGTATACATTTGGATTCATTATTCCATGTTAAATTTTTAAATTGTTATAGGAAGGCATCTATCTTAAAAGAGACTGTATTGAGAAGTCTAGTTACCACAGTGTAACTTCCACAATATGTTGGTTGCAACCTGATGTGTTCAATGTGCCAGAAATTCGTTTTTCTTTTTGAAAACCATTTGTATGAGTGAATTTAATACTTTTAGTAGAAGGTTTTAAGGAGTAATAAATGTTCTCTTTTTTTGTAATTTTTAAGGTTTTGATGTGATCATTTCATTCAATATTTCAAAATAAATTTTGCTCTTAACTTCATTATTCAGATATATTCTTGTATGTAGTGTAAATTACACCATATAATTTTAAACACATTGAATGACTGCTAATAGAGGGAAGAAGCAAATTAAAATTGTAGAAATTGACACAGTTAATCAAACTATTTGAAATAGTTTTTTGTAAAAATTTAAGGAAAATATCTTTTAAAAGAAAGTACTTATTTTTTTTATTAAGAAAACTGAAGTTTCTTTATGCTGTAACATATTAACCTAATAACTTTAAGGGGTCTAATTATTTTAGTTCTTGTTTTGAAACAAAAGAAAGTAAAACTGCTTCTCATGCAAGTTAATGACCACATCATTAAAAATGAATGAATTATTAACTTATGTCTATTTCTTGACTTTCACTGAACTGTGTGGGCTCAGCACAAATGGGTGTCTGACATTTATTCTAAATGATCTATATTTATTAGACATATAATATATTTTTGAATACCATTAAAGTTAATACCTGGATGTACAAAGTGGAAATTTCTGATCAACAATGAGAAATAAAATTATACTTTAAATATTTTTAAGGTGTTACAAAATTGTGTTGCTAATAAAAAAAATAGAAATACTAATAAAAATTCTATGAATTTTAAGTATAAATAATATTTAGTAATTTTTGTTCAAAGTTTCATGCAATTTAATTAAGAAGCAAAAAAAAAAAAAAAGAGAGATATATGTGATGTCATTCCAGTACAGAAAGGTAAGTGTGTTTGCAAGAGAGATGGAGCTTATAGAATGGTTTTCTGTTTTATACAGATGGAAACTTAAGGTATTGTGAAAAACTATTGCCCATTACTTTGTATTTTTATAGCTGAGCACAAATTTCTTGACTGTTATTGTTAGTTTCTGTTCAGTGTCTTGACTATTGGTTTGTATTAGATTCTGAAACAGCACCACCTGTTTTCACCCAAACCTACTTATATTCTGGTTGCCCTCTAAGCATTGCTAAAGGTTTGACTAACAGTGCACCAGTTGTTTTGTACCCTGCCTTTTTATAATGTGTTGATTATGTGACTACCTTCAACCAATCATTGTGTGCCATTTATAATAGTGCAGCTAGCTCCATCTACTATTCTAGCACAATCCCTACTTTTGTCGATTGATATTCTGGTTATAGATGTGTGTTTTAAC